>NW_015386525.1:515862-592586 GCF_001527695.2 Protobothrops mucrosquamatus
GAGCCACCAGGATCAATGGTTTATAATTGTATCTGCAATGCAAAGCCATTTTATTTTACTAAGTAAAAATGTTGTTGTTCACAGCAAAATTTAACAGGAAGCAGATGATATGATCAGATACAGGAGAGAATTGCATTGTACTTCTTAAAATATGTATAAGTACATATCCCGTGAGAAAACATAGTAGCCACAAAGGGGAAGTTTATTACAAGATATGCCCCCCCAAAAAGAATAAACTTACTTTTAACTTGTCTTTAATAATCTCATACAACTCTGACCAAATCAGCCAGGATCAGCTTCTTAGGTGTCCATTATCAGATATATTCTCTTATCTCTCTTAATAATTCTCTTCCCATCTCTAAATGAATCTCGAAAAAAACAACAGACAGCAATAGTCCAAAAAAAGTGCTGTGCAGATAAAATATTGTTAAAGTATCTAGGTGGCCATAACATATTCCTTGGGACTTCTGAATGCAAACCTAGTAATCCTTACACTTAACAGTCTGCTTGTTCACTACCAGAAATATTAATGTGTTTTTTTTTTAAAAAAAACCTGTGCTTTATTTTCCCACCATGCTGCCAGTATAGGGGCTAGAGTATGTGCATGCATATATTGTCTATGACAGGGAGCTGAATGTGTTAACAGCTGCACTCACAAACAGCTGCACTCATGTGTTAACAGCTGCACTCATCTGTTTTTAAGTTTCCAAAAACATTTTTTTCAGTTCCCTTTCATGAAGTGCCTCTTTAAAATAAAGTCTCTGTTAGTCATCAGTTATGTGCTTAACTGGCAGATGCAAACAGGTTTTAATTGGTTTTACCAGGGAGATGATTTGTAGTACAAATTGGGGGAAATCATAATAGCCAATTTGTGAAAGGAAACGTTATAGGGAGGAAAAAATAACTGAACTATATAAAGAACGAGTATAGAATTTCTGTTCTAAATACAAATAATTAGCTGTCATTAGCCATCCTTCTCCAACCTGAGGTCCCTTTAGGATCCTCTGGCCAATATAGGCCTGCCTGCAAATTTACAGAACTGAAATTTAGAAGACACTCAGTTTGAGAAAAATTGGTTTAGGGAATATGGTTTGAGCAAATCCACCTTTGGGTGGAAGTTAACTAACAGGATTCCTATGGTTCCAGAAGAATTAACTGGATATTGTGCTATTGCCTCAAAAATATAACATGATGGTTTCATACTATCCAGTCAGTGCAGTTATGCAATTATGAAACCTGCCTCTTTCCTAATTTCCTGAATGTGTTTCTACTTCATCCAGAACAGTGGAGACTAGGTGGCTCTAGGTGGCGCTCGCTCTCTACCAGCATAATTCAAAGGAGAGCTACAGGTACTACAGTATACTAGAACCCAAGTGGTTTTTGAGCAGATTTCTTGGTTTTTCAGTGCCTTCCCCATAGACTATGTAGAAGCCATTTAGCTGAATTTATAATGGTATTGTCAAAACAAGACACTTACTTTCTGAATAGTTTAGTCAGCAACTAAATAGTAATTTCAGTTTATATCTTCGCCATTATATTTACCAGGGTAAATCTATTATAGGAATAAGAGCAAAAAGTCTGATGAATTAAAGTTTAACAAAGTAATAGATTATTAGGAGTTAGAAATATCTTTGTTCCTATGAGCCTATTACGTTATAGTCCACAAAATAACATAAATCTTTATAGCATCATAGAACTTGTTTCCACTGTACATTATGTCTCTCAAATGAAAAAAAGAAGTTCCTGTTCTAATTATCACATCAGCAAACAAGGAAGTCCCAAATAAATGACTGATGAGTAATCATTCCAGTAATGCTGAAACAAAGTCAAAACATCATCAAGATAGTTGAAGAAAACCAGTAGATTCTCCTTCATGCATCCCTCCCCACATTTTCAGTATATACATTCCTACAAAAGACATTTTTCAAGATTATTTTCTCCAAAAAAACAAGGGTGACTTAGAAAAGAACCTGCAGTGAAAAACTGATGAATTTTAGATGAACATGAGTCAGAAATATTTACTAAAAAAATAATAATAATCCAGTGTGTTTCACACAATTTTATCTTTCAGGAGCAATATTTCTTTATTGCATTAAATAGAAGATAAAATTAATATAATCTCATCCTGTCCTCAGTCAAGGATCAATTGATCTGTTTTCATTAATATTTTAGAGCACATCTTCATATATTATAGGCAATCCTTGACTTACAACAGTTGATTTACTGACCATTCAAAGTTACTATGACACTGAAAAAAGTGATTTAAGACTATTTTTCACACTTATGACCATTGCAGCATCTCCCTGGTCACATGATCAAAATTCAGATGCTTGGGAACTGATTTGTATTTATGATGTCCCATATTTATGATGTTTGCAGTGTCCCAAGGTCATGTGATCACCTCTTGCGATCTTACAAGCTAAGTCAATGTGGAAGCCAGATTCACTTAACCATGTTACGAACTTAACAACTGCATTGATTCACTTAACAACTGTGGCAAGAAAAATCATAAAATGGGGCAAAACTCACATAACAAATGCCTCACTTAGCAACATAAATTTTGGGTTCAATGGTGATCATAAGTTGAGGACTACCTGTACATGCATATTGACATGGGTGAGTCAATGGGCTACATATGCAATGTTGCCTTATTTTTCTTTACACTCTCTCTTTGTGAGCTGAGATTCAATTCCACTTAATCTACGGCTTCCCCATGAACCTGTAGCTGCTTCTTAGCAGAAACTTTGCTCATGCATTTTCAGGAGCATTAGGGTTGGTGGGGACCCCAAGTGGAAGTTTTTGAAAAGTGCTAGCAGGAGTAAGGCTTCCTAATCTTGTTACCCTCCCCATGGAGGCTTTGACACTGATGAAGGCTGATTTTGGTCAGGAAATTACAAATTGGTCATATTTTCATATATTATAGGCATATTGCAGTTAGCAGGGTTTTGTTTTGTAGGGGCTAGATTATGGTTTTATTCCTTTGTTTTTGCATCATAATCTTGTAAAAACTATGGGTTCATGAAATACGTATATGTATACGTAGCTGCTTGAAGCATCTTATACTACACATACATGTGACTCTTTCATACCTTACAGGTTTAGTAATTCTTCTAACAGTAACATTTTGATTCTTTGTAGAACTGTCAAAGCAGCAGAACCTACACACACTCTCAGACATACATTATACAGTACTGTGTAGAAAGGGCAATCTGCTCTTAAATTTATGCAAAATAATAAATATTAGCAGTGGATCATAACCACAATGGTTTGTACAGTTCTCTCCCTTCTACATCCTTCCACAAAAAAACTTTCATTTATTGGAACTGAAGTGCAATTGTAGCTTCTGTGTACAAAATATTTATAGCCAAATGTTTAATTTTCACTCATAATTAAGACCTATAACTTTTGAATAGTGACTAATAATGCCAACTTGAGCTACTCATTCACTAAGAACGTTCTTTAGAATTATATTGAATTGTGTTGCTTAGTTTTGCCCTTTATTATTGGAAATAAATCTCATAAAGTTCAATGGGAGTAACTGCCCAATATAGTCAGGAATGTATGCACATGACCTCTGAGAACAACATACTGAAATTCATGGAGCTAGGCAAGTATCCTCCAAGTGTTTTGGTTTATATTTTTATACAATGCAGCCACTGTGATGAATAATCAGAGATGATGAGATATGTAATCCAAAATATGGTTTCCAATTCCTGTTCTAGGAATAAACATTTTGCAACAAACACACTGCAAACTGCTTTTACTCTTTTTCTCCTGAGTCCTGGCAACTTTTATATAGTACTGCAATTCCTCTTTCCAGTTGCATTCAGACACTTAGAACACTTAGAAGTGTTAAGAATTCTAAAATGTTTCCTTTTGTCTTCACTGGAATAAAGGTAAATGTAAAAGCAAGAGCCCTTTCTACTTTAGAAAATGCCCTTGTGCCAGTTTCCATTGCCTATTCTGTTGCCTTTCATAGCTAAATTTAAAAAGAAGACTGTACATATTGCATTATCACCAATAATTCACAACCTATAAGTAGTCAGCTCTGGTTTTGTTGTTGTTTTCCCTTGTTTTCCTTTAAACAATTTCAAGGAAGAAATTTGGTTCTTCATCCTGCATCTCTAGGGGACCAGGCCTTCCTGATATCTCTCATCAGAATCCATCTGTAATCACTACCCATCGCCTAATGACAGTAATTAGGAACAGCAAAAAAAAATCTCAGGACTGAAAGAGCTGACAGAGCAAAGGAAACCAGATGTTATTTGCACTTAAGGATGGGGGGGGAGACAGAGAGAGAGAATTCCCCTGATAAATCAGCTTTTATTTCTTTTATTTAATGTCACAGTCATTAAGTCAGGCTCTGAAAGAGCATGGCAGTCTACACCCTAGACTGGGACTGATGAATTAGTACGGCTTGATCCAACCTGTATCCTTCAGATGTGCCCGAATGTCAGCTCCCTAAATTCCTAGCCAGCTGTGCTGCTTGGTACCTCTTGGAAGTTTTACTTCCAACCTATTTTGAGGGTCCCAAATTGATAAAAATTGACAGACTACAGCACTGTACAGAGAAAAGTATCACCTAGGAATACGGGTTGATGGAGGGATATGCGTAACATTTTTGAAAGGGGGCAAGACTGCCGGGGGGGGGGGAAACATAGGTCAAGTGGGTAGGGTCATATCATAAATGAGACAGGGCCAATATTCTCTATTTCTCTTCCCGCCCCCTCAAGATTAATGGAGGGGAAATTATCTTTTTAAATTAACTTTATTTTAAGATTCATGCTGCAGGATTGTTGTGTTTCCTGTTTCAAAATAGCAGGAAACCGAATCACCTTTTTTTCAGTTGGCAGGGTCTGGAGAGGAGACATGCAATCCTAATCTCACCTCTTTCTAGTAGTACACGTTTTTTCACGTCTAATGAAAAGCACTGCCTGAGCCAATGTGGCACTGACAATCTACCTTGGAATCTCTGAGATATTTTTATCTGGTGGTTTGCTTGCTTCCCCTGTCTGGAATTTGTGAGATATTAAAAGAGTTTTAAAGAACAAAAGGAGAACCAGCAGGGGAGAGATTGGCTGGCTGGTTCACTGAGTTGGGTGGAGCTATACTGTCATCCAAGATATATAATTAAGAGGCTGCATCATCTGAGTCTTCATCAAAAAAAAATCCATCCTTACTTCTTCCTTAGAAAATGGTGGTTGGGAAGTATGACATATCATGCAATTGAATATATTTCAGTGGTGCCATTGTGCAATATAAAAGGAGAAGAAAAGATAATACAATTCACAGCTTTATTTCACACCACAGTCTCTGTGAAAAAAGGAAGCACAACAAGTAGCAGAGTGGGTGCAAGGGCATTGTATTGCCAATTGCCTGAAAATCAAGCTTTAATGTGGTTTTGGAAATCTGGAAGCTTTGTTGGATCGCTTCCAGCTCTAGGCAGTTGCTCAGAAAGTTAGACTCCCCCATATTTACTGCAATCTTCTCCTACAGTGTCTTCCAAATATATTGGGATTGTACTTCTGGGACCCCAGCATATTTGGAAGGTACTACATTTGGGTAAATAAAAGTAAATATAGGCAATTTTTATTTATTTATTGTCCTCATTTCTACTTTGCTGCAATCCAGAGATGCTCAGCAGCTTACATGAAGTATAAAATTAAATAAAACACTCACAGGAATACAATAATAAAACAATAAAATCACACAACCCAAACAGAAAAACAACACAATAAACAGAAGATAAATGTATCTTCATATAATTAGGAAAAGGCTCTCTGGAACAGCTCAGAGCTGATCTGGCTGCTCAAAAATTGAATAATCAGACATAATCCAGTGAGTTTAAAAGAGTATTAAGAAGCATCCTGTGGTCATGTGATTGCATTTGCAACCTCCTGTTGGCTTCCCCATTGACTTTGCTGGCAGCAAAGGTTGGATGTGGCAATCAAGTGACTATGGGCTGCTGCAATGTTGCAACTGAGAGCTGGTTGCTGAGTGCCCATATAGGAACAAAAGGGACATTGAAATAATCACAACAATGAGAGCCCATTGTAAGTGCCATTCTAACTTTGAACAGTTACTGAACACATCGCTGAAGCAAGAACTACATGTAATTGGAAATAAATCCATTATATCCAACCAGATTCAGAACTCTGGACCATTTAATTTAAGACTTCTCTGGAGGATAATATCTGAACAGGATTTCAATAGTGTTATTTGTTATATAAAAGCATCCTCTCAGTAGTGTAATTCTAGGATATTTTAATTATAATTGCAAAAATTATCACTTGATTCTGGACATCTCCTAAGTCATGGGTATCAAACTTGCCACGACACGTGATGTGTCATAATGTATCACGACTTTTTTTTTGCGTTGCTGGAACTGGGGTGGGCGTGGCCTCCACAGGCCAGCAGTTTGACACCTCTGTCCTAAGTAGTTATTTTTCCAGTGTGTGAAATGCCATTATATCCTTTTGTCCCTCAAACGTTTGGTCTAAAGTTTGTGTTAGTGACTTGTCATTAGTGGTCTTATGAATTTGGTTAGATATCAACAAGAGCCTCATCCAACTAATAGAAAATTACTACCGTATCTAATTTTTTACAAGATTGTCCATTACCTTGAAATGGACTTGCAGACTATATGAAAAGTTGCACAATGGCTGCTTACTGTATTTTTGATGAGAGATGATACATGCCCTTATGTGTTGTTGGGCATTGAAATTTTGAAATCAGGAAACAGAAACTGGGTCAAGCCCAATACTCAAGTGCTTTAAAATTTTCAGGCAATTGATTTCATTTCTTGTTTTTATGGGGCATATGTTTCGCCTATCGATGCAGATGGAGGAAACTGTCCTTATCAAGAGCAGTGGAATCTTAATTATAAATAGAAAGCTCTCCATTTTGCTGTGATGCAATCAGTTCTTTCAATTCTTCATCCAAACATTTGCTGACAGATTTGGGTAGTAATGGGTCCACTGATACAATATTAGCTTAATTTCGCTCCTTTTTAGAATTACAGACCTAACAGCAAAAAATTTCATATCTACTGGACAATGGAAGTGCATCTGCTTTAGCAAATTTTCCTATCAGAAAAGAAATGTTTGATAACTCTTTTGTTATCAATCATAGGCTATCAATAAAGGAAAATAAAATGTTATCAAATGTTAATTCTCCAGTGACTCAGTGCTCATTGTAAAATGTTGCTTTCTCTGTCACTTATAGGTGCTATTACTAACCCCATTACTATTACTAAAGGTGGAAGCTTCATAGTGTTCAAGCAAATGTCATCATTTCCCCCAGCAACAGCTGGAAAAAAATGCGTGTATTGTTCTAAGAGACAACAGACATCTCACCATCACTGAATTGTGCCTTTGGATGTATAGGATTGGAGGGTGGGGATTGAATTTAAGCAGAGTATGAATACAGAACTGGTCATAGAATCATTGGGGCTTGTAAAAGAGTCCTTGAATTGGTTTCTAGAAGTGATGGAAATAAAAAGAGCTAAGGTTCTTTTTATTGTTTGACTTTGGTTAAATGGGGAGAAAAGGAAGAATAGTTCTAAATAGTAGAAGTCTGAAATAAGAAGTACACATAAAAAGGAAATGAATCAGCATTCTATAGGGTACCCAGAAAAATATTATTTTAGAATAAAGTGGAGTAAGGGAAAGGGAAACAGTAAAGCAGAATTTTTGAGCAAAATGCTGGAAAACTCTGCCATAAAAGCATTTTGGAGACCGCAAAAAACAGCATCTCATTTGTTTAATTAATTAATAAGGCCACCCAAGTCCATGACAACTCAAGACAGCATACAATTATAATAAAATCATTAGCAAAAATGATACAAATTGAAAACCACAGGCATCCAGAAAAAGAAAGATCATTCATTCTAAAGATAATACAACATGCAGGACCTACCACCCATTCTAACCTAAGATTTGAGGGAATAATTTTAGGAGCTCTTTTAAACATGATCGGAGTGGGAACTAGACAGATCTCAGGGGACTGTTGTACCCCCAGGCAGGCACTGCGACAGAAAAGGGATATTTTCCAGATTCCAGCAGGTGACGCAGTTCTAATAGATTGGACCTAAAACATGAGATGGACAGAAACTATGAAAGATACAGTTGGAGTTTCCCAGACAGGTCCCTTAAATATCCAGGTGAAGATCTCATACCTCTCCTATCCTGCATGAACTGCCAGGTCTGTCGTGCTGCCTCTTAGCTGGCAAACACACACACACACACACACACACACACACACACACACACAGAGAGAGAGAGAGAGAGAGAGAGAGAGAGAGAGAGAGAGAGAGAGAGAGAGGCATTTTAAATGCTTACCACTGTGTTTCAGTAGTCAACTTAGTTCTGAAACCCGCTACCCCACTATTCTTTTCATAGTACGAGTGCAAAGAAATTACTACCATTTTAATAGATGTAGAATAAATTGAACAGGAGATGCACACTAAAGTAACAAATGGTTCTTGATTCCAAACCAGAGCAAAGGTGTAACTGGAAGATTGTAATACCTGGGTTGATATCTGTGCATTCTGTTGATAGAAACCTGATCCGTGGACTGTTGCATGAGAATAGAGGAATCCTCTATTGATGTGTACTACACTTGACAAGAAGATTACTCACCAACTCTCTTTTTTCTGTTTGAACAAATGAAACAAACCTGTTTGCCAGTTGATGGAACAATTGGAATCAAAAGGCTGGAGGTCCCTGAGGATGGGGGGGGGGGGGAACACAACTCTACCAGGAGGATTGAAAGGCGTGACACTAGCCAGCACAAGCCATTGGTCATTTTTGGATAGTACTGGTTACTATAATTGTACAATAATAAGCTAAACCCAAGGATACAGAAAGGTCAATGAGTCTTACTAATATTACTCATATATGCAAACTAGGATTACTACTTCTAAAAAATACTACCCACTTCCTTCATAAAATATCATCAGTGATATTTTCACTCATCAGTGGCTCACAATGTGCAGCCACTGTGCAAAGGCACAGTTTCAAATAATGTGTAAATCACTTATTGGATCTTTTTACCAGCTATAGTTAGAAAATTAGGCAGCCAGTTTGAGTGTAGTGATTAAAGCACCAGGCTAGAAACTGGGAGACCATGAGTTCTAGTCCTGCCTTAAACACAAAGCCTGCTGGGTAATCTTGGGCCAGTCACCTCTCTCAGCCCTAGGAAGCAGGCAATGGTAAAGTATTTCAGAGAGAGAGAGAGAGAGAGAGAGAGAGAGATCATTGGAAAAGTTCTGCAGTATCTGCATAAAGATGATCAAGTCCAGCATTCTCTGCTTTTCATTAATGATTCTTGGTTTTTTTCATTGACTAACCATTTGCGTTTGAGCACCCTCCCATTCTTGTTATCCAACAACTGCTAATACTGCTAATACTGCAAGTAAAATACAATACAGATGGATCTCATTTGTAATGGTGCTGAAGTCACATGGTTGCCATTTGTGAACTTATCTGCCAGTTTCCAACAAGCAAAGCCAATGCAGGAGCCATGGTGTGAGATTCACTTCACGATGGCAACCAGAGGTGCTGAAATTGCCATCACTAAATGGCATAGTCATGTGACATTGCACTTTGCAATCATGTTATTTAGTGATGGCAGTTCCAGTCCCAACTGTCATATTAAAAGAGGACTACCTTGTAAAAAATAAAAAGCAGAGACATCACCCTGCCAACAAAAGTACGTATAGTCAAGGCCATGGTTTTCCCAGTTGCAATGTATGGCTGTGAAAGTTGGACCATAAGAAAGGCTGAGCACCAAAGAATTGAGGCCTTTGAACTATGGTGCTGGAGAAGGCTCCTGTGAATACCTTGGACTGCAAGGTGATCAAACCGGTCAGTCCTAGAAGAGATCAATCCCGACTGCTCTTTAGAAGGCCAGATCCTGAAGTTGAAACTCAAATACTTTGGCCACCTAATGAGAAGGAAGGAATCACTGGAGAAGAGCATGATGCTGGGAAAGATTGAGGGCAATAGAAGAAGAGGACAACAGAGAATGAGGTGGCTGGATGAAATCACTGAAGCACTAGGCGTGAGCTTAAATGGACTCCAGAAGATGGTAGAGGACAGGAAGACCTGGAGGAAGGTTGTCCATGGGGTCACGATGGGTCGGGCACGACATCGCAATTAACAACAACAACAACCTGTAAAACAATGGTCCCTGGATTCATCCAACATTATTCTGTCTAACCCACTTTTAAAATCTCTGTTGAAGTTGGTAAACCTCACAACATCTTTAATAGAGTCTTCAGCTATGCAGTGCTTAAAGATGGCTTTTTTCCAAAGCCAGCTGCTAGGAATTGTCTTACTGGGAATTATTTCCCAAATGTTCTGTTCTTAACATGCCAAGAATAATGTTTTTTAAAATACCAAAAATTGCATAGCAACCATCAAGATTCCTCTTCTCATTCAAGGATTGTCTTGGATCATTCCCAGTTGCTCCCGTTCAAATCTGGGAAGCATACCACCAAAGAGCCAACTTTGGCAGTGAAATCATCTGATTGTCGGCAGGAGAAAACAAACTTCCCGCCGCTCAGCACACCATCTTCATAAGACTCCATCACTGGAAGCTTTTAAAGATTGAACAGCCATTTGTCTGAAATGGTATAGAATCCCCTGTTTGAGAAGGAGGTTGAATTAGAAGACCTCCAAGGTCCCTTCCAACTCTGTTATTCTGTATTCTGTAGTTCAACTTTTCCCAATATAATGCTTTCAAGCACCATAGTTCTATTACACCTACCATATGAACTAGAAATTGAAATTCAACACTTCTGAAATACGCCAACCGAGGGAAACTTGTATTATTTGGGTCAAGAATTACATTTTGCCAGTGCCAAAATACTAGGCTTCAAATGCAGAGAAAAAGACACATCCTTGCAAAAACACTTTCCCTAGAAAGTGATTGTTTTCTCCCTCTGCACCTAAGAAACACTATCTGTTTATGTATGAAAAATTTATGCCACGCAGAGGACAATTCACATTCTTGGACATGTTAAACAATATCTGTCATTGTATATGGTAGACGAAAATGCCAGTGTCTACTATAGATATTCTTGAATATCTGAGGTTGTTTCAAACATCATTGTTTGGCCAATGCTTTATTTTGACTAAGAAACTAAGAAATAGCTAGAATTTTAATGTGAACCTGGGAAAAGGAAAAAGTGCATCAAAATTTATTATATGAGCTTCTTACCCAAAGTACAGTTGAATAAAATCAGACCTGAAGTGCAAAATGGAAGGCAAATTGAAAGGTGCTCTGAAAAGAACAAAGGCAACGTACTGCTGGTTTGTCCAGCAGAAGATTGGCAAAGAGGAATTGGAGATCAGTGTGGGTCTCTTTCCCCTAGGCGCATCATGATAATATATGTCTCATATGGAACTATACATGATTTTATATTTTCCTGTAATGACTCAGTACTGTAACAAGCAAACATTCATTTAAGTCATTAGAGATTTATTTGGGTTATACTTTGTTCTGCTTTATCCTTGGTGAGACTCCTGTGTGGAGTAGGATATGTCTTCTCATCTTCAGTCCAATTAACTTTGACAAAAAGATACTCCTTAACTTTGAGATGGTGTCTTTGCCTCCTGATATGAAGAAAGAATCCTTAACCTTGATGGTTTCATTCTTGGCGAATTTCCTCAACTCAGTCCAACATAATAGAAACTTGTCCTTCTTGTCTTTGGTAAAAGCCAGGGAGATAAGACCATCAAAAAGCAGGTCTACTTACTTATGGTTCAAATCTTGTATAAGCTACGCAGAAAGCTCCAGGGAAATGGAATGTTGATGCAGACCTAACCAGAGGGATGTTACATGTTTGCTAGCTTTAAAAAGACCTACTTTCCATCATCTATCTTTCATTCTTTGTCTTATTGTATTCGTCCACATTTCTGAATATTCATTGACTGCTGTCTAATGTTTATTTAATGTTAATAATTGTCATGTTAAAGTATTGTTGTAAAGTCTAATTGAGGTTATTCAGTTATCAAAACAGTTATTTTCTTATACTTGCAAAAGAGCTTTAAGTACAGTACTCATACTGTGTGAGCATTGTTTCTGAATCCAAAAGAACCATTACCTAACACTGATGGGCTGGGGACAGGACAGAACAGAACAGGAAGGTGGGAAATGGAATATACATGCAGATTAGATATGAAACAGGCCTAGTTGAGTGTAATGATAATCTAGTATGAAACTCACCGTACACAAGAGAAGGCTGACTCTGGATTAACACTTCATTTTTTTCTGTATAGTTATTTGCCATCATTTACAATTCAACCCTGCTATGCTGCTTCGTTGTGGTGATGAGATGATACTGGGCTCAAAGAGCAAAAATGAGGGAGTGCATGCCAAAGCGTGGAAGCCATCCCAGTTGCCTAGCTAAAACAAAGAGACAGCAATGATATAGGAAAATGCTGGAGGTAGATGATCATTTTTGTGACAATGCCAAAGGCATCATTTCATTCTGTGAAGGAGAAGGCAAACAGAAATGATTTATAGGTTGATAAGAAAACCAGATGGCTAGATAGCATAAAATGACTGATGATAAAATGCTGGATGATGGACCCTCAGGTCAGATGGCATTCAACATGTTATTGAATAAGAGCAGAGGCTCTTTCACAGTACTACTGGTCTTTATGATATGGCTAGATTAAAGCCTTCAGGACCTCTAGTTACTGATGTTGCCATACAGGAAAAGAACATACAAAGCTGCAAAGAGAGAACTACAGTGAGAATATGGAATACAAGAAGCACGAAAATGGGAAAACTCGATACAATGTAACATAAAATGAATCAAATGACTCTTAGGCATCGGTGAATTGAATTTATTACACAGAACATGAAAAGGAACAGCACTGCTTTCATAATCAGGAAGAATACAGGATATCAAAGGCAATTCTTGAATATAATGCTTTTGATAACTGAATAACATCAATTAGACTTAACAAGAATACTTTAACATGACAATTATCCAAGTTTATACTAGCCACTGGTGCAGAAGAAGTGACCAATGAGTTAAATGGTTAAGTTCAATCTAAAATCAACAAAACGTGCAAGCAATGTCAAGGTCAAAAATAGCAAGGAGCAAAATGTGATTGGATTGTATGGTCTCAGAAAGGAAGCAGGAGAACAAATGATCAATTTCTTCCAATGTAATAATTTCTTTGTTGGTAAAACAAATTTCAGACAATGAAAACAACACTTATATAGATAGATCATGGCCAGATGGAATATACAGAAATTGACTATATTATTGGTAAGGAGTGAGGAATAGCTCAATTATAACAGCAAAGATGTGGCTAGGAGGTGACTATGAAATATATTATGAACTATACATATGCATGTTCAAGTCAAGCTAAAGCAAAAGAAAAATCAATTCCATGACATGGTCTTGAACATGCTCTTTTTCAAGTAAAACATTAGCAATTCTTTTGATCCTGAATATCATTGATAGCAAACCAGAGAAATTGTGGAATGACATCAAGGAAGGGAAGAAGACAACCATCAGCAAGGTGAATCAATTCAATTATAGCAGCAATCAATAAATCATTGGAAGACTTTGAAGGGTCAGGTTGAGGACAGATTATTCTGGAGAAGTCAGTCTATGTGATCACTAAGAGTCAACAATGACTTAATAGCACATAATCATTATTATAGATTTGGCATCACATCTAGATTGCCATAATGTAGAATCAAAATGCAGGACCCCAAGCAAATACATCAAGGCTCACTGCAATGTTTATGTAATGTTCATGTAATGGAGGGGACCCCATGCAAATAAAGGAATTGCAGTGATATTTATACATTTCAGAAAGGAGAGGAAAATGATGAAAGAAAGGAGGAGAAAATGATTCATGCATACATGTTCATAAGTAATAACCTAATAAAGTTCAATTAACTTCTTGCCCTTCATAAAAAGAGAATAATTATCTTAGTAAAAGAAACATGTCAATAGGTTGCTATAGGAATATTTTGATGATTAGCTGCAAGCTAGGCAATTCAAGGTCACATTCGTTTGTTTTATTATTCTATTTGTTTATGTTTCTATTCTATTAACATACTCCCATTCATCTGAAAAGGTATTTTCCTCACAACAATATGCTCCTCATAGGGCCACTTTTGAACAGTGCCCAAAAATTGTGATAAATCCTGAATTTGGTGACCTGACTAATAAGGGCTACAATGAGTAAAGATGTAGCTGCCTTATTGAAACAAAATACAAAGTACTAAATCACTGGTGATTAACCTTAAACCCCAACATTGCTTGAAAAGGGATCTCATACAGACTTCTCATCTATTAAAATTCCCTTTTAGATGCATTATTTCATCCTAATAGCGAAGAATATGTTACCTAGTTGGGTAATGAAATATCTGCAAGGAAACAATCAAGGACTCCGGTGTTATTTCATTTCACTGATTTTGTATTAATACTGATGTGAGACAGGTTGAAAGGAGAGGCGGGGCCACAATTATATTATGATTTCAAATACTTTCATGCATTTATAGTCCGTATAGCTGCATCCCTGAATCACTCTCAAAATGTAAATTGTGCTTGATGCATAATCATGAATTAGAGTTATCTTTCTTGTAAATGTAGCTTGAACATACTTCACAGAACTAATGCCTTCCCATGTTGAACAACACTGTCCATCTTCCTCCACTGACTTTTGGTTAGGGTGAGGGAGAGGTAGGCCACTATAACTGGAAAATTTTGAGGTTGGGAAAGTTTATGCTCCAAGACACAGGTGCTAAATAGCCACCATGGTTGCTCTTTCTGCCTGCCTGATTCCAGCTGCATGGCCTCCACATGCTTACAGGCTTATATATGACAAGTTTGTGTGTTCAGTCCTCCTGCTAAAGGCAATGTCATAAATCATCTTCAGTGACTTGGAAAGACATCATGTATCCTCTAGGAAGATTTCTTATAGGAAGCCAGGAAGCAGCACTGCCTGTACTCCTTCTTGCTGACCTGTCTATTCAAGTCTTGTCCAAGTAAGGAACAAATTCATGATCCAGAATGGCAAGCTGGGGGGAAAAAAACCTCCCAGAAATCCTGCATTTCTTTCTGCACCTAACCAGCAATGATAGCTCACTGGAAAGAAACTTCCAGTTGCTTAGTAACGAGAAGGCCATGGCCAGCAGCCAATAAGAAAACAGAAGCAACAGCCTATTTTTCCAGTATGGGGCTGGACAACTGCACTTGGCAAACTATTCCGCACAACCAGCATATAGCAGTAACTTAGTCACCTCAGAAAGAAATTATGACAAGGAGGCAAAGTTAGAGAATTACTTTCACTTCCTTACTTAACCTGAGAATAGGACATTATTCAGCAATACTAACAACACCAAACAGGTAAAATAAATTACCTAAAAACATTTTATTAATGTATAGACAAATTCATTGCCCCTTGATGTATAAATGGAAATCAGTTCAGAGGACCTTTACAAAGAGGTTTCAGCAAATTTATGGGGAAGAATGAGGAAGATCCTTTTCTGTTGATTTGATTTGATTTACATCCCAACTTTCAGCTCAAATGACCATTCAATGGAACTTTTTATTTTTTTAAAGAGTGCTTTCAAACCAGTCTTGAATCCTGGTGATTACATGAACAGATCCTTGCATTTTCCTTCAATTAGCTAATTTAAAAGCAGAATACAAAAAGTTTTTAAAATAAAATTAATGATAACATTAATTACTAATTAAAACCCTAATTAAAATCCTGTTTTAAAGAAGTGTCAACACATTTTCTAATTACCATGTTGGAGCCTAACACAGGTCCCAAGAGAATTCATTCCAAGGTCTAGGAGCCATAAGAGTGGGATCACCTTCAGAAGGATCATTCCCATAGATCTTAATTCCTGCATAGATTTGAAATGGAAGAGATTGTTTCCCAAATAGTCAGGTCCTCAAGTGATCACTTATGCACCCAGGTGTGAAGGTATCTAACTGTGTGCCCTAGTTATTCAACTGCCCTCCTTCCTCCAAAATCACTGTCTGAAGAACCTGTACAATATATTAATAATACTTCATGATCTTTGTTCTGTCCATAGTTTATTATGTAACAGTCCACAATTAAACATTGTGTAAAAGCTGCTGAAACCCAAGAATAAGGGTTTAATTTTTCTGGTGATTCAGCTGGTCCAAAAGAACTTCTTCTCTACTGATCATTTTCTAGAAATCATTCTGTGGCATTGATTAAGTTAATGCAAGAGTTTCCCTACCTGTTAAAGAGATTAAAGGAATTACTAAGGTTTCTTCTTTGCTTTACAAGCTCGATGGTTCCTGTAGGCTGCTCCTGAATTACTAGATGTGTTATTAAACCCATTAAAAATCACTGCTTTTAGATATTTATAATGTTAATATAGCATAGTAACTAATAAAATTTAAATTGAACTAATAGAGCAACCAGTTCATGAAATGTGCATAATAAAATGTTTAGATGATGAGAAGCAGTGTGCTATTATGAATTTTATTTTAATATAAGAGAAAATACTTTTATTATAAGAAAGAAAAATTATATTTGGGAAGCAATACCCACTTCATTCAAATCTAGCAAATGATAGAAAGAAGCAAGAAGTAGAATCCTCTAAGTATTCCTTGTACTTTATTAAATCATGGGTCTTATGACAAGACTTCATGATGTTTCAAATTTCTCCATTTTTAATCCACTATTTAAGCTTCGCTTATACAGTGATGAACTGGAACAAACATTTCTTGTAACCTATGCAGCATTGTTCCATTAACCATAGAATCATAGGGCTAGAAGGGACCTTGGAGCACTTCTCATCCAATCCCCTGCCCAGCACAGGAATCCGCATACCATTTCAGACAAATAGCTGTCAAAGCTTTGCTTGAAAACCTCCAATGATGGAGTAACTATAATTCCAGGAAGCAGGGTATTCCTTCTTATTTTGAGTTTGATTTTTCCCTTTTAATGCTGCAACTTACAAATCTAAATTCAATGTCACTGTGCAAGTACATAATTGCGTGACAACATTATGATTTTGGTATCACTGTTTTTAAATGGATATCATTGTTGAAGGAGATCAATGTTCCTATTTCCCAAAAAGGAGAAAAAGGATCCAAGAAACTGCAGACTATTTAGTCTGACATTTGTACCTGTGAAAATTATACAGTAAGTCATACAGTGATCAGTCTGTACACTTTGAAAATTATGTGATGATTAAGAGAAGACATCATGAATTCTCAATCAGCCTGTTTCAATAAACAAATAAACTATACAGAGATATAATTGCTATACTATACCTCTTCTAGAGCTGGATCTACCATTTAGTGCTCTATCTCCTACTAGCAAGGCTGTTGGATTACATTATAAGCAGAAGTCTAGCTGCATCCTAGCAAGCTGAACCCAGATGTTTTATTTATTTTTTTATAAAGGTTTTATTAATTTTTAAGAATTACAGTCTTTAGTGCTTAGTAAACAACATGTTGTCTGGGTTCAAATATTTAACATTGACTTCTTCAATATAAATCTATTCAATACTACACAATCTAGTATTTTTTCCCTGTTCCTCCTTTCTTCTCCATATTTTTTCTATTTCCCCCTCATTACACAGTTACAATTTTTGGTACTGTTTATGTATACAGAGTTAAATATAAGCATTTTCATCATATTTTACTAATATCATACAAATAACAATAATATCAATTCATAAATCAATAATGTCAATTCATTAATCAATATCCTGTTTTCGTGCTCTTGTTAAGGTATTTGCAATATCTTTATCAGTTATGATTTTCTCAATATTAATTACATTTATATAGCTAAAGGTTTTATTCATATCAATCCTCCTCTTATCTTCATATTTCCCATATCAAAAAAAAATGCTATCTTAGTTCTAAATCTTATCTTTCATTATAAAAGTCTAATTATATCTAAAGGTCATCCATTCTTTTAATCTTATTTAAACAAGTATTTAAACATATAATGCCCCCTCTAAAAGGTCAAATCTTCTGTTTTTTAAAAAAAATCTGACTCTTTCTTTCTTTCTTTGCCAAGTAGCTTTCCAAGCAGGGCAATTAGATCACCCAGGAATCTTCTTTCTATTTTTGTAAAAATTACTTGGCATGAGAAAGACAATTTAGGTAGGGTATTTTTTGGGGGGGGAATTCTGCCCATTTATATTCCTTAAACAACTCCGTTTCTTTCTCCCTCCATTTCTCTTTTCATTCCCTGTCTCCCAAGTTGTGACATTTACCCTAACATCTCGATATTCCATTTTTTAAAATCTTCTTCTTGCCATCAGATATATTTTGCAGACCTAAGGGGTAAAAGGTCTTTTGCATTTTCATTGTTATAGCTAAATCTTGCAGTATTTGTCAATTGTCAATTAGTCAAGGTTGTAATCCACAATGTTTGAAGTGTTCAAAATGTTCAACCTCTCTGAAAACAGCTCAAAAGTCTCTCCCAGCCAGGTGTAGTCCAAGGTCAATTTTTTATTTCTCTCCCACTAGCTCTTGAAATTTAAAGTCCAAGCTCAGTAGGTATTTATAATCCAAGAAGGTCAAGGTGATAAATATGCCAAAATATTTTTCTTTATTGCCAGCTGTTCTCCCAAGCTAGGAATCACCAAGCAGCCAGGAAGCAAATTATAGTGCTATACACAAATCCACCACTACATGTCATTCCAAGTCCATTTTCCACTCTTAAAACAAAGGATTGATTTCTTATATTTCTCCTCAATGTTTTTTTTTTCAAAGAGAAAATCTTAACAGTTATCTCAGTTCTCAGATCTATCAAAACTGTAGCTTTATGTTACTTCCACTTCAGTATTATATGTTTCTGTCCCCCATAAAATTAAACACCGCTTCTGTTTACATTCAGAGGTTTTTAGCTTCTTGGGAGCCTTTCCCAGGAAATTTAGTTGTAAAATAGTAAAGAAAGGATCAATATTCCCACCCAGTTCCAAACATGCTGTTTACGATGTATTATTTGCTGCTTTTTTCTTCTTCAGTTGTCAGCAGCTAATGGTTGACCACAGGAATGTAGCTGGTCTTTCTCCTGCCGGAGGGCTTTTCTTGGATCGAATAGAAAGACCACCATCTCTCCATGGTCAACAAGGCACCCCTCCTCTTCATCTCCTCTTTGGGGTGATTTTAGGCCCTTTTTAGGGCCCCCAGCAGGGTGAAATCAGGCACAGAAGGCGGAGCCCTGCCTTCCTGCATCCTGTCTCGCCGTGACACAAACTAGAAGCCTGAACCCAGACGTTTTAACTGTAGAGAAGATACTGTAAGAAGATATGAGCAGTGAAAACATGGTTTGAGTACAAAGTACATCAAATCATTGGTGCAAAACAACCAAGGCATTATTTTTCTTACTAAATTCACTTACTAGAAGTATTGACTTGTCCACATCTTGTGCTGCTTTCTATAATAGAACTTCTCCAGTGTTGATATAGTCCCAAGCTCTTACATACTTAAGAAACTTGCCCTTTGGCTGGGAAGTGTCACTGGAAATTTACTTCTCATTAAAAGCAAAAGCTATGGGCTTTCATAGTAGAGTGCTTTCAAACTGCACAAGAGAGCATTCTGTCTCTTACAACAGCATGAAAGAAATTAAATGACTCTCATTAGAAGAAAGCAAAATTCAGCCGGTCTTCAAAATCAGTTACATGTTTTGCTGAAAATCTAGTTATACTTCTGCCAGTACTCAATCTCAGTGATGAATGTGAGTGAATTAGTTTGCTAGGGTTCCATACTTACCTGCATCTGCCTATCTGTATATGCCTGTTTTCATTATTCACTCAAACTGAGGTTGTCCCAGTTTCATAACACTGAAAGGCAAATAAATGAACCTAATTATTTTTTTATAACAACCGAAAATGCATTCAGATGTCATGATATGTTTATACCTATAAAGATCGGAATAGTGCAAGCAGTAATATTCCCTGTGACATTCAATAGACATAAAAAGTGGACTTTGAAGAAGTAGAATAGGAAGTTATTAATGCTTTTGAACTTTGCTGTTGAGAAAATTCTTGAGAATATCCTGGACAATGAACAAAACAAACATATGGATCACCAAACAAATCAACCTAGAGTTCTCACTCCTAGTACACATGATCAAGCTCAAATTATCCTACATCAGATACATATGTGAAGACCCATCTCTCTGGAGAAGGTTCTAATGCTGGGAAAGGTGGAAGGAAAGAGAAGAGGATAGCCAGCAGCAAGATGGATGGACTCAGTTACAATGGAGATGAGTGCACTGTTTGAAGTCTTGCAGGATCAGATTAGATCATTGTGGGGAAAAATGAATCTGATATGGTTGCTAAGACTAGACACTAAGTTGATGCCACAATATAATCAATCAACACACAAAATTGATCGTAGTTTTAAATTTTTAAAATATATTCCTGTAACAACACCTATTCTGATGCCTAACATCTTGATTCGGCATCCCAGAGTATTTCAATGACTATACTGACTTTGTCAAGATAGGAATAGTTTACAATTTCATATCCATTATAAAGATTATTAATTTATTCTAAGTAGTGCATGGCCCTGTGCACACAGTTATCCTGCAGTAAGCTGAGTCACAAACAAACAGGAAGCAACTGACTCTTTTCCAACAGTTTTATTAGCTTGATCCAGGGCTTTTTTTCTCATAGAACGCCCAGAACGGAGTTCCGGCACCTTTTTGGGATGGAACTTTGTAGGGTAGGCAAGACAGGTTGTATGACGTGTGTGAGTTCAGGCACCTTTTTTTTTTTTTTTTAGAAAAAAAGCACTGGCTTGATCATAAATCATTTGATAGATGATACTAGAATGGAGGGGCTATAAATTAAACCAAGAAAGAGGTGAAGAGAAAGAAACACTTGTTTGTAACTAGTAGGGACAGTTAAATGCAGCCAAGAAGAGAAGGGCTTGCAGTCTAGTAGTCTAGTGCTAATAACATCCACAATAGACAGTTCAATTGTAAGCTGGAAGATCAATTTGCAAGGTGAATTAGGAGAAACTAGAAATTACAAGATCAGAGGAATACATGTCCATAATGGAGAGTTGTTAAATATAAATAAGAGGGGGTCTGGGATGCACTTATATCAGAATAACAGAGTGGGAAGGGACCTTGAAGATCTTCTAGTCCAACTTCCTGGTCAACCAGGAGACCCTATACCACTGATGGAGACAAATGGCTGTCGAGTCTCTTTTTAAAAGCATCCAATGATGGAGCACCTACGACTTCTGAAGGCAGGTTGTTCCACTGGTTTATTATTCTCACTTTCAAGAAATTTCTCCTTGGTTCTAGTTTCCATCCATTGCTTCTTGCCTTGCCTTCTGGCGCTTTGGAAAATCACCATATTGCCAAATATGAATTAATAAATCAGTAACTTTTAATTTATTAAATACATTTATATGGTTGATTTAGGGTTTGGCATTCTCCCAAGGTCAGGCGCTGATTTATTTCTATGTGACTATCAGCTACCTGCACTCAGTCTGATTCATCCTCATAGGTAGCTAATAGCTTGTTACCTCCTGAGCTGGCAATTGTGAATCCACTTAGTTCTTCTCTTCAGTATCAGAATCAAAGCAGTCTCTAACACCAGTGGGATACACTGTAGATTTTGGCTTTCTGTTCAGGTGGGATTAGTGATTGAACTCCATAGATTTATCATGAATAGATCAGTTAACACTAGCAATTCCATCTTTGAAAATGGAGGATCAATTCAAATTAAAATAATCCCACATGTACCTGATTTTTGTGTGTAGTGTGAACATTATCAGCGATACTACTGAAATTGTAATTGAAATAAGTCAGGTTATTTGACTCGCTACTGTTTGACCTAAGCACCATCCCTCAAAATACAACATCAATCTTTTGCTTTACTGTTTTGAGCTCTGTTCATGATATTGGAAGTGGAAGTAGCTATTTACTTGGCTTCCATGTGTCTATATAAATAAGCCAGCATTTCCTCTGTATTGAATGGATGCAAAATGTTGTAGTGGAGGCACAGAACAAGTGGTGCCTCACCATGAGCAATTTTCAATGCTTTGGCTATACAAATAAAGAAGTTATTTTCAAATGAAGTCAGTAGGATCTGGATTTCAGGGTTAGGGAAAAACATGGAAATGTAGCACTGACAACTAGTTGTCTTCTTAATTTGGATTATTTCCAGTTTCTGAAATAATCTGAAACATATGGACAGAGTGTTTGATGAGAAGAGGGTTATTACCTGCTTAGTTGACTTTGGGGCTTTGGGAGCACTCTGTTATAGTGTGCTTGGTCCTTCCCATAGCACTATGTCCAAGATGTAATTTTAGCATCTACGTTTTACTTCCTCCTTTCCATTTTGCTTAGACTTGTTTGTATTCAAGTCTTGAAGGTCTGTTCATCCTTCAAGTATGAATAATGCCATTATTATTACATATTATGTCAATATTACATAATGCCAACATTACATAATACCAATATTATTACAGGCAATATTAATGTTATGCTAAATAAAGTTACATCCCCTTTTCAGCCTCCATGAGGATCAGACTATTTTCTATATATGCTTCATCACTCAGATGTTCCCTGATTTAGGAAGGAATAAGCTGAATAAAGCAAAACTGAAAAATAATCTTAAATGATCAGAGGAATAAGGGAGAGCTACCAAAATTAAAAGCAAAGAGGCCCAATAATAAACTGCATGTCTTTTTACTCCAAGATAAGAAAATAAACAGCAAAGGAGCAGAAGGACAAAATAGGATTGGGGTAGAAATGAGGACTGCATAATGGCTTCCTCCCTCTTCACATTAGTTGATCTTCACTTGTCTTAGCAAATCTGTCTTAATCTTGTTTTCATGTCAGTACTACAGTTGCTCTGGGGAAGATGAGAAGTAGAGACTAAATTGGCTAACACAGAGATGTCCACAAGGAAGTCATTGCACTGAGAAATGACACAGGTTCAGCAAGAGAATTATATTCCATTGTATAACATGTAGAGACATGCCTGCTTACAAACTAAAATTTAGAATTCAAACTGTGTGAGGTGACTCCACAAGTCTCATATTCTCTATGAAGCTACATTTAAAAATCTTTATAATCATTGCTCTGATAACATTTTGTGTATTTAGACATCATATATCTACTTCTGTGCAGCTTTGTTTGCAATTTTGCCTAATATAATACATTTGTGATTTTTCCTGATATAAGCATTGTGCACATTACCGTATCTTCTGAATGTAAGCACTTTTTTCAAGATTTTGTTCTCATTCTCATTTTTACAAATCCTTTCTAGTTAATAACGTTCTTCATTTTATCCTTTTGAACTAACTATGGAATCTGTCTGCTTGGACTTTGTAAGTAGATCTTGTCGTGTCTGTTGACTCAGATGAACCATCCAGTTTTTACACTCAACAAGGAAACTGTCAGCCCCCACAGATAGACAAGACCAGAAACTCAACTCCAGAGGAAAGCTAAAACTACTTTTATTGAAATTGGCTATAATAAAAGAATCTTGCAAGTCTGGTTATCCTCCTTCCTGTTTTTCCCCAATGAACTAGAGAAACATCTGTCTGAGCCATTTCAGATTGTTAACATCATAGCTCTGTATTAAAAAAAGAAATGTTTCAGCACCTTTTGCCTAGATAACAGTTCTTGTGTGATTATTGATTGCATATTTCAGAATATATAGGGTTAGATTCCAGTATCAAACGTACAATTCCTGTGCAGGTGGGGTCTGTCAACAGCCTTAAATGTGGTGATCAACTACAGAACAGATCTGGCGATCTTAAATTCAATTATTTTCATTTTCAATTAAACATTTTGTAGACTCTTCTGTACTTTCTGTACTTAATTTCTCTTTAGGGAAGTTTGTGGAGAAGATGATTGTGAAGTAGAGAGCTCTCAACAAAGCAGATTATCTGAATCTCTTTCAGTGAGGATTCAGGCCTGGATATGGGACAGAGATGGCATTGGTTGTGTTTTTAGAGGAACTCTGGGATAATTCATTTGTCCTTCTTTACTTCTTGGCAGCCTTTGATACCACCAACCATGGTATCATTCTGGATTAGCTCTTTGGGCTGAAATTGGGCGGCATAGTACTACACTGGTTCACTTTCTGTAGGGCTAGGACTGATTGTTAATTGGGAGAGGTCCCGCTCTCAACCCTTATTATGTGGGGTTCCACAGAGTTTGGTACACTCTCCATTCCTATTTAAGATCTACATGAAACTGGAAAACATCCATTGCCATGGAGTGAGGTATCATCAATATTTCTAAACTCAGCAGGTGTAGGGGTTTGGATGGGGACCAACAGGTTCAGCTGAACCCCCTCAAGACTGAATGGCTTTTAATGGATCTTAATTTGGTATAGGATAGGGTGGCATTGCCATAGGCAGACAATCTGGGGATCCTCGACCTCAAGGAGCAGGTGGCAGTCACAGCTAGGAGAGCCTTTGTACAGCTTCATGTTGTGTGCCAATTGTGCCCTCTTTCTACACTGTGAAGCACTATTCATGTCATTCATGTCTTGGTCATCTCAAGAATGTATTACTGTAACACATTCTACATGTGGCTATTCTTGAAGAGCATCTGGAAACTTCAGCCAATGCAGAATCTGGTTGCATGGACAGTTATGTGTGGTCCTAGTAAGGGACACATTACACTTGTTCCATGAACTACATTGGCTGTCAATCTGTTTCTAGCTGTGTTTCAAGGTGCTTTAAAACTCTATATGGCATAGGACCATATTATTTGACCCTATTACATTTACCTGTGCCACCAGATCAGGCAGTAAAAATGTGCTTAGGTCCCATCTCCAAAATAACTCAATTGGAGGGACTCAGACATCATGCCTTTTCTGCTGTGCCTCCTGCCCTCTGGAACATCATTCACCCCATCCCCGAGGTGAAATTAGCCCCATCTCCATTAGGCTTCTGGAAGAGATTTTTTTTCCATGAACCTTGTAGATCCCATGGGAATCTGACAATTTATCTCCCACATTTTTGGGTTTTATATATTTTATATGTTTGCCTGTTTTCAGATTATGTGTTTTCTTGACAGTTATGTTTGCTAGAATATGTATATATGTATGTATATGTATATGATGTATATCAATGCCAAGTCCCAGCAGCTTCAGCAAGATGGCATCAGAGAAGCTATGAAACTAGTAGCTCAGAGGAAGCATGCTGCTTAAGCTATTAGATATATTGTTCCAATTGCAGAGTTATGCTAAGCTATGAAGGTGTGGCTACTCCAAATCTTTTCCTCCCTCCCCCATTCAGTTCAGGACTGTGCAGTGTCTTGTCTTTGGCCTCTTTCTGGGATGGGCTGCCTCCTCCCTGGGAAAATATGGTGCTATTGCCGACATTCCTCCCCACAACTTATTCTTTAGCTGCATGTTCTATCACATTCCAGCTTCATAACAGTGCCCCTTCCTCAAATGCTAAATCTGATTTCTAGGGATGATATGATTGTGGTGAGTCTGATAATTAAGAAGGATTTTAAACTAACTTCTCTGGGAGTACAAAAAAGGGACTTTCATGACCACTGTGACAATCATGGGCTTATCCCAGGCCATCAGTGGCCTAAGTAGATGGCCACACATTAGATCTGGTTTTCATCTTGCAGCAGATGAGAAATGATCTCGTAACAAAAGACAGTTCAGTCAATCCTTTGTCATGGACAGAACATTTCTTCTTGACTATGGGTTTAATCAGAAACATCATCTTCCACAGGAAGGGTGAACTAATTAAAATGATTTGCCACAATGACCTAATGAACTTGGCGGGCTTTGAGAAATTTCCCAATTATTTGGAGGGCAGATTTCTTAAACTCTTTGCAAGTGTATGGTATGTACTGTAGATATAAGTCAGGCACTAGATAACATTGCTCAAGTGGTCTCTCCTCATTCACAAATCTTGGAAGACTCCTTGACATTCTGAGATGGAGCAGACAAAGAAATTTCAGCTAGTAGAAAACAAAGGATAGCATGATCAGACATAGGTATAAATTTGAGTCTACAGTCAATTAATTAATTAATATTTTTTTTAGTTGCAAGCCACCCAGAGTCAATTGACTAAGATGGATGGCTATGGAAATTGAATTAATTAATTAATTAGTTCAATTTCCATAGCCATCCATCTTAGTCAATTGACTCTGGGTGGCTTGCAACTAAAAAAATATTACAATTACAATACTAAAACATTTTAAAACAATAATGATAGCAAAGCTGGCAGAGTGAAAAAATATCTCTTTTATTGCATTCTGGTCAGATGCAGTATTCAAAATGACATCTCCTCTATGACATTTTAGTTGGTTGTCTTGGAAATCAGACAAAGTTTGATTATTTGGTAAAATAATATCTTGAGAAGGCAAGAAGTTGGATCCTGCCTGTAGATAACATCTATCTGCCCTTGAAAAAGTTCCTAGTTTAGCCCTTCTTCAAAGGGCTTGCCCGTTTCCAACATTAATGGATAACTGCCAACATTATAGAGAAAGTGGTGGGTAATAACTACAATAGACTGTGGAGGAAGCCGGTTATCTGGACTCTTGATAGTCAGGATTTAGGCTTTGGTACAGCACAGAAACTGCTTTAGTTGCTTTTATTGATGAATAATGTTGGGTTCTGAGGAGAGGGAATTCATCATCCATTGGTTTAGGATAAAGTATCATCAAGATGCTGATGGTATCCAGTTATGTAAAGCCACCCTGTTTTAAAAGAAAGATGTGATAGAAATGCTAACCCAATACTTAGCTGTTGCAACATGATAGGGCAAAATAGGCTCAAATTCAAACAAACAGAGTGACTGTTAAGAGTCCTCTTGATTATGGATGACACCAATAGGCCTGCAGTCTGAGGGTCCTCCTGGTCACACTATTACTGGAAGAACAGAATGGTTCAGGACTGTGGACTGGCCTTTGTCCAGCTTCTGCCAGTCTCCAGCCATAGACTTTTCTTGAACAGAACGCAGAACAGATATGCTTCTAACCTGGACTACTGTATTTGCTTGGACTGCCCTTGAAGCTTTGCCTGGTATAAAATACAGCTGTATGCTTACTGGTAAATTTTGATACTGCTGCGTGATATCATTATTGCAGGAACCGTACTGGCTGCTGCTTTCTTTCTGAGGGAAATTCAAGATGATGATTATCATCTAAAAATCTCCATATGGCTTTCAAGATTATCTAGCCCAGGGGTGTCAAACTCAATTTCATTGAGGGCCGCATCAGCATTGTGGTTGCCCTCCGAGGGCCAGGTGGGTGTGGCCAGGGTAGGTGCAGCCTACTGGGTGGGCGTGGATGGAGTGGGTGTGGCCTACTGGGTGGGCATGGCCAGCTCTACATCGTTCGCGTCAAGGGTGCCTGTGGGGGCCTGGGCAGGAGTGGGACAGATCTGAGGGTCTCTGGCAGAAGGGGGTGGGACCGGGGCAAGCGCTAAGGCATGGTGCATTTCTTCATTCCTCACAAAGGGTGACACCTCCCCAGCATGCACCCAGGGGGCAGGGCCAATGCGACAGGGGCTGGTTCCTCGCTGTTTCTGGACGGCCTTGTGGAGCTAAGACTGAATGCATTTCAGCATAGATGGCCACCACAAAATTGTACATTGGCTCCCGACCGGCCTGGGCCAGGGCCAAGGCAGCGGGGGCCGTTCCCTCACTGTTTCCAGGATGGCTTCGTGGGCCACATGAAACCACTTCGCGGGCCGCATCCGGCCCCCGGGCCTTGTGTTTGACATGTCTGATCTAGCCCATCCATTTGGGCAAACTGTGAATCCTTGTTGAAGGTCATGAAATATGACAGGATGCAGCATAAACAAGTGCCAACATCTTGGTTAGAATTTTCACTTTATTCTTTTATATTGTATTTTACTCTGATGTAATTATTGTATTATTGCATTTCTTGACTGTACACCACTTAAGAGTCTCTCCAATTGCAACAGTTATAGAAATCCAATACATTAATACTGTAAGTAAGCGGTTCAGATATGAGGAAAAATTTCAGAGTTTCCAGAAACTCTGTGCTGAGAAAGAATTTATGGCTTAATGTGAAATGAAGCTTATTGTTATGCAAAATTGGTGCTTAAAACAAGCCACAGGTTAAGGCAGGAAGTTTGGAAGAAACAGCAGCCAGATCTGTTGCTTTCTTGAACAATATTAAAATGATATTAGCTATTTTAGAAGATTAGTCTCTTACAATTAAAATCAAATAAAGAGGGAATAAATTCATCAACCCGCCTCTCCTACTTTGTGTAGACCAGTTTTTCCCCAAGTTGGCATCTCCCAATTTGTGTAACTCCACAATTTCAGCTTCCACAATCCTGGCTAGCTAGAGATTTGGGGTTAAAGTTTGGCACATTTCAAGAGTAGAAAGTCAAGATTAACAGAGTTGGTCATTCACATTTCTGAAAGCTACACTGAAGTAGCCGAGACAGTGTTCAATTGTGTGGGGAGCGCATACAAATTGCACAGCCTTTTCTGCAGAATTTATCCTGGGGGACTGCAGAAACAGATTTAAAAACCTAGGAAGTTGCCCATCCATCCTTCATCTCTCTCAGGGATATCAAGAGGATATGTGGGTGTAAAACAAAAGTCAAAGAGGCAGCTAGAAAAGATAACCTCTTCTTCATATATATCCACCTTCTGTAGACTGCCCCGCTGTGTTTGTGAAGGTAGAACTTCAAATAAGGATAGATCCATTATCCTATTCCACCATCCCACACTGTCTTAATACGGTACAAAAATGAACAGCCAGGGCAGAACTGATATTTTCCAACCAATTCAGGAGGAACAACTTCATGCCCACTTTTTCCTCTGCAAAAATATTATTCCTGAAAAATGTCAGGAAATTGGAATTTCCTTTTTGGAATTTGTAGGATAAAAGTAGAGTGATAAAAGCAAGATTTTCTCCTCTCTCTGTTGGCTTTCTTACTTTATTTTATATTTGTGTCTGCCTCTCTTGTTGTGGAGGGGAAAATAACTTTGGCACTAAAAGTGAAAGATGAAAGGTGTAAGATGGTACACTATACATGTTCAGAATAATTTAGAGCAATAAGTTTTGTGAGTTAATTTGCAGGTTAATTCTTTGTTCACGCTGCTGTTAAGCACAATGAAAAAATATTCCTTAAAAAGGTATTATGGGAATATAAAACATTCTGAGCAGTTTCCCCCTGCTGAGGCAGGCAAGATGATAAAGAACTAGGAGCATTTTCTCAGAGTGCTTCCTAGCTCTCATTTTGTGCATATTAAGTTCAAACTGCTTCTTCTAAGTCTTTTTCAAAGTTAAAAAAAAATAGTGTTGTTGATGACTTAGAGAGCAGGGGTGGGAACAATCATATGTAGTCTTGCTTGCAGTTCACCACGAAAGGCATAGGTTTAAGTTAGTTTTATTATTCTCATTATTTTATTATTCTCATTGACCAGAAATTCAAGGACCAGAAATTAAAATTCCCATTAAACTCCATACTGACAAGGAATTACAAGGCTAATGGTGAAGACCCTGAAACTCCATTTACACGTATTGAACAATGAGTGCTCTGGATTTCATAACATATGAACAAAGCATAAGATTCCAAGCCACATTAGACTATTTGTAGAACTTGGGAAAGAGGCCATACTAGACAATTGCATCACACATATTCAATCCCTTTGTATGCTATCTTCAAACGCCTACTGAAGGAATGGTTTACCTTATGGAGCCTGAAGAACATGCTTAATTAACATTTGAAATCCAGAGTTATAGTAGATGAGATGATGACATTTGTGAGAAAAGAGAAGGACGGATATGCCTTCTTTAACGATTCTGGAATGTTTTTTATCTTAAATTGCAGCCATCTTGTCCTTCTTCATTATACTGTCCAGAAAATAATTAAGGATGCTGAGACAAAGACTAATGACATTGTGAGCAAATCAAGTTTCAAATACTTTCAAGATTGGCTGAGGGGCATGGGCTTTTATGTTTGCAACTAGCCTGGTGACTAAACAGATTAACAAAAGTACTCTCAACCAGTGTAGTGTACTAATTAAAATAATTATTAGGGGTGAGGGAGTTTTATATCTCCATTTAGCCTGAAACTCTCTTAAGCCACTTACTGTTACTCTAATTCACCTCACAGGATCATTGTGAAGATAAAATCTCTGTATACATTGTGATTTGTCCACCGCACAGATTTTCTTGAAGGAGGTAGAAATGAAGCAAATCATACATACAAACTTAATATAAAAAGTGGCAGAATCCTCCTCCTCCCTCTTTTTTTGTAGCTAGTATTCTCAGATAAACTTCCTTCCAGGCCTTAAATGGAAGAATTGTATGAGCTATTTTCATTCTCCATAAAGATTACAAGGTACTGAAAGAGTTCTCTTTCTCAATATTATCACTGCCCATCTCAAAGCCAGGTCCATTTAAAAAGATGGAACAGGGGTATAAAGGGCTTCCATTCTTATAAAAATTGTGCTACTCTTCCATTATTCTGAAAATAGTAGTATAAAAACTGGAAAGAAGGACACATAACTAAAACAGAATACCAGCAAATAGCCCAAATCTGCAAGGATGAAGTCAGGAAAGCTAAGGCTTAGAATGAACTAAGACTTGCAGCATATGTCAAAAATAATTTTTAAAAAATCAACATGGAAAAAGCAAGAAAGAAGTCAAGCAAACAATTAGTTCACTAATGGGAGAAGATGGCAAGGAGGTAATGGGTAGCAGGGAGAAAGTGGAACTGCTTAATTCGTTCTTTGCAACTGTCTACTCAAAAACAAAAAATAGTCCAACTTATCAAAATCAGGATTGTAAAAGACAGAATAGGAAAAAAAAGTTAAAACAGGCAAGAAAATTGTAAGAGAACATCAATCCACCCTAGACAAGGTGAAATCATCATGACCAGATGGATTACATCCCAAAGTTCTGAAAGAGTTGGCAGATGTGATCTCAGAACCACTGAACATAATCTTTCAAAGATCCTTAGCACCAGAGGACTGGAAAATAGCTGATGTGGTTACAATCTTTAAAAAGAGGAAAAATGGATCCAGAAATCTATAGACCAATCACCATGACATCAACTCTGGAGAACATTTTTCAATATCTTAATAATGATTTAGGTGAAGGGATAGAAGGGGAACTCATCAAATTTGCAGATGATAACAAGTTGGAAGAATAGCCAGCACTTTAGAAGACAGACTCTAGAAGAATCTTGACAGATTTGAACATTGGGCCCTATCCAACAAAATGCAATTCAGTGATGAGAAAATTAAGATCTTACATTTAGGCAGGAAAAACCAAATGCACAGGTATAGAATACTAGCTCAACAGTAGTGACTTTAAAAGGGACCAGGTGTCCTATAGGACAACCACTTACCGTAAGTTTGAGCCAGCAGTGTGCTGCAGCTACCAAAAAAGCCAATGCAGTCGTAGGCTGCATGAACAGAGGAATAGCATCAAGATCACATTAAGTATTAGTACTGCTTTATACTGCACTGGTAAGATCACAATTGGAATACTGGTTACCATGATAAAAAAAAATGCTGAGACTGAAGGATAAAACTATATAAATCATGATTTGGGATAAGGAATAGTACGGGAATTGCTAGGTCATTTGAAAAATTGTATTCATTTACTTAATAAAAAATTATTTAACTTATATACCACCCATTTCAGCAAATAACTCTGGATGCATAATACTATAAATAACTAATGTGCACTACTAATAACTAGTGCCTTGTGTGGAATCTCCCTGACCTAAGGTAAGTGACCAAATTAATTGGCACAGCAGTGTTGGCTCTTCTGCCTTTTGTAATGGCCACTTTTGTTATATTTTTTAGACACCTCTAGCACAATTGCAGTTGTACTAAAACTAAGGAAGGGGGAGTAGGGGAGAGAATTTATGAATTAAGGCTCTCTATATCTTCCATCCTATAATTAAAACAATAAAAAACCTCTCTTCTCTTCTTGTCTATTAAGATCTCTTCATGCAATGACAATGAACCTAGTTTTAAAACAATTATTTGCTCAATATAGAAATGTATCTTCTTTATAATTTCCCATGAGGTGAAGCTGTGGCTACTATAGAAACAGAGCAATTCTTGCTGCTGGCACCCATCACTGCCTGCCATATACTGTTTGCAGACATATATCACTTCTTATATAACCTTATTCAAACAGACAGAAGTAGGCAAAGAAATTTTCTATAAACTATACTTTAAATGCTCTCTAGTGTAACTGTTGCCGGTTCCAAAATGGGAAATGGAAGTTATGAGAGTAATTTCCTATCTAATAATAATTTCATTTAAACCCTGTCCATATATGTCCAATTAAAAAGGATCTTTAGGATGAAAGTGTGGAGGAAAAGTACATGTATTTCGGTTGGGTGCAAAGAGTTTCTCCTTCCTGTGCTGCTCTGGGGGACTTACTTCCAGATGTCCATGCAGAGAATTGAACTCAGTATCCTATAGGCAGAAACAGATGCAAAAAGTAAACATATAATTTACAGCCTGTTAATTATGGTTTTGGTCAACTACAATCCATGTAGGCTGCTAACATTTTGGCTTTATTTCTAGTCCAAGGGGAGGAAAATACTTCAATATCATATGCTGAAATGACAGTTTGGGGGTTTTCCACACTCAGCCATCAGCTGTTTATCTCCCATGTGTAAACCAACTTAAAAAAAACAGCTGCGAGCCCTTTAAGGTAGTCCAGTCAGGAAACAAAAGCCATGAGTACTAACACTATCTTTAGTGTAAAGTTATAGTAACAGAACCTTGCAAGTCTGAAAGCACTTTCCCCCTCCCCTGCCTTTACTTTCCAGAGAATTAGGGAAGGTCCTTTCCAAGACTACTTTCTCCACCTCATCCCTCTGCTGAACTCAGATTTTTCTTACCAGACTAGGCTGCAGGTCTTCCTGTCTCCCAAGGTTATTCTCATATCCTTTTACATCAGCTTAAGAAATGCTTTCCCAGATTCTCCCCATTTCCTCCTGTTTGGCCACTGTGATAGCCAGGTGTTCTCTCCAGACCATGGTTAACAAGGCATCTGATGGTGGATTCCCTGCTTCTTTTCATCTGCCAGCCATGCCAAGAAGACAACTGGTAATTACTTTCTCTTCTCTGGGTAGGTCATTTGAGGACTGGGAGGGTTACATTTCTTCCTCTCACTTGGAGGCTGGAAAAGGCAACTTGGCAGAACTCTTGTCAATTTCATCCAGGAAGAAGAAAAAGGAGGTCAATGATAAGATAAGATAAACTTTATTGTCATTTTTTTTTCTGTGGGCACAACGGCACACATCAAAAATGAAATTTAGTTGCCCGCTCTCAAAGTGAAACACATACATGACACACACCTAAACATACTATGTACAACATATGTATAAACCCACACCCCTACATATACATAACAAATAAATACCTGGGTTGAACCCGTTAAAAGAAAAAAAAATGCCCAGTATTTTACCATTCCTCTGATATACTTGTTAAAATTCAAAAACAAATAAAAAAAACCCTATCCAACATTTCACCCAGCTTTCATGTCAGCCACTGGTAACCTAATACCAAATGGCCACTGAAGACTGAAAGTAAGGCTGGGGGGGACATGCTTGCCCTGGAGTGAAGGCATTGGTTTGTGCAAGAGGCAATGAAATGCAGCAAGTAGAGCAGACAGCCCTGCTGCACTAAGGAGAAAGGAAAGCACACCTTCTGGTGCTCAGGAAGAAAACCAGGGTAGAGGTCGCCTTCCAAACAGGTTAGGTGCAGACGGAGGATGATCTCATCTGTTCCTGCTCTCCCAAAGTGGTAGGTGACCTATTTTTCACACTGGGGTAAGCAGGAAGAGCAGAATTGTCCTAAGTAAAAAAATCTTGAAATGTTCCTTAAAAGGGAATTGCAAAGTAGCTTGATACGGAGTGGTAACTATGCTGTTCTGTCTTATTTAGCAGAAATATTTAATGCTTTCTCTAAGAAACAGAAATATCACTATTAAATTTTCTCATAGGAGAAATCAATTATTATTTATCTATTGTTAAAATTGGTAGACGTTTGATTTCAACCAAACAAATTAGGCCTGATTCTAAAACTTGAGGAGGCAACTTGCAATAGTTACATATGGAAAATATTAACCCAGATTTGGAAGACAAAGGACAAAGAAATGGCATCCTATATCCAACTAGCCTTAGAAAGCTAGGCTGGAAAACTGAAAAAGGGAAAGAAAAAAAGACTAAATTGAAAAGTCAGAGTGGATCCTTGCAAAAGGGCTAGATTCATGAGAATATCAATCAGCTAGTTTTCTGCATTGCACCATCAACACAACCTATCTGCTTTCATAAGAAACAGGAGGAAAGGATGGTCTTTTCTAGCATCAAAACTGGCTGGGGAATGTTAGGTCAGCAGAAAGTAATGAAACAAGAGCTATTAATCCCCATGCTTCAGGATATAAACTGATTACCAGCTGGAATCAGAAAGAAATGTGCCCCTGTAGTGTAGTATTGCACACCAAAGTGCAGGATGGGAGGCTTGTTCTTGTATACAGCCATCAGGGACTGACAGTGAAAAGAAAGAAGCTAACAAAACTAATGGGTCATTGAACTACTAGTCAGCTGCTAAACCCATCTTTTACAGCCCCAGTGGAGTTTAGCAAGGATGCAAGAAATGACATGAATAGAGCTGGCTTTGAGGATGGGAGTAGAGAGATTTGGTCTCATTTCAAGACCATTTCCTTGCCTATTCATTAGCCATAATCCACCTGGTACATTATGCCTTCCTTTACTCCCTTGAGCTCTGGGTGAAGATCTGTTTTTCTTCTTTGAACTGGCTCACGCTGAATTCTTTTATTCTGCATTATTCAGTGTTTCTGAGCTAAGACAGCTGTTAATATTCACAAAACTGTTTTAGTACTTTCGACAGAAAAATTAGCACTTTGTTGCTATGTCTGTGGAAGAGGAGTTTTTCCTTCTCTTGCAGGTAGGAAGCATTTTCAGATTGAGTCAAAGTTGCCTTAAAACATAATCATCAAATTATCATTTGGCTCTCAACTTATTTACATGCTCACATAAGGTCTCTTATATGATTGCATGCACAATGGTATATACAGCAGATCTAATTGATGGTAAAATAATGACCTGTGCATGGTGATGTCACTATGTAAATGCTACAATTATGTACTCGCATCTCACAATATCTGCCTGATGACACCATCAAATATATTTCATAATTTGTCCCCTTTCCCTCTGCAGATGCCCAACCACCCATCATGATAAGATATCTATATTCAATGAAGAGGCAATTAAAAATCAACAATTAATTTCAAAGCAAAATAGCATATTGTTATTATTGCTCAGAGCCGTGGTAGCAAACCTATGGCATGCGTGCCACAGGTGGCACACAGAGCCCTCTCTGTGGGCACGTGCGCCGTCGCCCCAGTCCTAGACCTTCAGCTGGGTTTTATAAAACCTTTTCGCTTTAGGCCTCCACCACTGTGTGCAAAAAACCCCCAAGGTTCAATCAATCAGTCAATTTCAACTTCTCGCAGGAAAAAAAAAGATCTCGCAAAGTTGGCATTGATTGGTTGAACTTTTTAGTCCCACCCAATCTGCCGTTACCACCACAACGCCCACCCAATGGGCCATGCCCACCCAATGGGCCATGCCCACCCGGCACCTGATGATACATAAGTGGGTTTTGGGTTGCAGTTTGGGCACTCGGTCTCTAAAAGGTTCTCCATCACGGGCTTAGAGGCTAACTCCCAGCCTTTAGCAAAAGAAACTAATCACATGAGTGGAAATTCAGGAGAGCTCAGTTCCTATACCTGGTTGAAGCCTATTGTTAGATTAATCATTAATGTACTTGAAGTAATAAACCTAATTATTATTTGGCCAGGCTACAGTGTGCTTAGCCTCTAAATCTTTGGTCAATCCAGGAAGTTTGTTGGACTCCTCAGTCTTTACAGGGCCTGTTATCCTTTCATCATTGACATTGCCTATAGCTGTGTTTCTCAAATTTGGCAAATTGAAGATGTGTAGACTTCAACTACCAGAATTCCTCAGCCAGTGTGGCTAGTTTGAAATTCTGGGAATAGAAGCCCACGAATCTTAAATTTGCAAATTTGAGAAACACTGCTCTATAGTACCCAAGGCCTAGAAAGATATGGGGAAATTCTTGGATTAAGTATCTCCATTGCCGCCAAGTAAGGAAACTCCAAGGCTCCCAACTTTTTGGATATCATACAATTAATACATTTGGAATTCTGAAAACAGATCATAGGTATTCTCCCTAAATAAGTGCCATGAAGGAAGCTAGGTGTGGCTAGTTATTAAACATAATTTTGCTTTCCAGATGCTGAAGCCATTCTCTTCTTGCTAACTCCCCAAGATGCTCCATACCACTGCCATTTATTTTTATCTTTTCCCCTGATAAAATGGCACAATTTCAGACAAACCATTGAGCAGTCCAAGTTGCCATTTGTTTATTCTAAGAATACTTCTGAGTGGCATTCTCAGAAATAAAAATCAAGCTAGATCAGTGGTTCTCAACCTGTGGGTCGGGACCCCATTTGGGGTCAATCGACCATTTCATGGGGGTCGCCAAGCAAGGCTGTCCGCCATTTTTTTTGTCCGTCATTTGTTTTGTCCGCCATCTTTTTCCCCTTTTCCGGCGGGTGCCTTACCTCCCTTGGGCTGGGCCAGCTGGTGGTCGGCCTGCTCCGTCTCTGCCGCTTGCCAGCTACGCCTCGGCCGGCGCAGGGGGCGGAACCACGCATGTGCGGCGCTCCCGGGCAGGGAAATTCCTCGACTTACGACCGGTTGGGTAGTCCTCGACTTACGACCGGTTTAGTCCTCGACTTACAACCGGTTTAGTCCTCAACTTACAACCGGTTGGGGTCATGGCATTAAAAAGGTTGAGAACCACTGAGCTAGATGGTCACTTAGCTTTACAAACTGGAGGGCTCCTATTCTTTTAAATAAGAATCAAATCCAAAAGAAAATTATGATAACAATTTGTGAGGTGAGGAACTGAGTATGATAGACACCAAAATATGGTTCTACAGACTCTTTTTCTCCACGGACTCCATGTTGGAGAGTGATATGGGAGGATGAGGAAGAGGGGAGATGATTGAGAGAAGGGGAACGAGGCAGGAGGAATTGCAGTGGTGATGGGCATGGAGAGATATAGTGGGAAATGGGAGAAGGGCACTCTAGAGGAAGGTTTTCAATGTCTGATACTATGTTTTAGTCCACTTGCTTACCCCCAGAATCTGGTCTCCAGAGCTTTAGCAACCCTGGACTCAATATTAGACCGACCTGTAATAAAGCACACATCATCCATGACTTGATCATGAATGAGAAGGCTGACCAGATGTACATTATTAGAAAAGAGGGAAGGATCCCCTCTCAGAAATATGCCCCACCCAGATTTTAAGTGTAGCACCAGCCCCAATTCCAAGAGAGTGGGAGTGTGGCTGCTGTCATCTACAAATTTCTGGTGGCCGTTAGGGACACTGTCCCAGACATGTGTGAGACCCTGATTATAAAACTGGGCTGCAAGGATCAATTTATCTTTCTTCCTCTGGCATAGCAGTGTCCTTGTCCAAGCTTCTCAACTCTGTGACTGAAGGGATGATTCTACCTGCCTTGAAGGTGGTGGTAATGTACCCCCTTCTCAAGAGACCATCCTTGGACCTCACAATGATATATAACTTTCCTTTTTCCAGAAGGCTGTTGAAAAGATGGTAGCTATTCAGCTTCTGCAGGCCATAGATGAAGCAGATTATCTAGACCCTTTTAAATTAAGGTTCAGGTTGGCTATAGTACAGAGATGGTATTGGTTATGCTTATGAAATAAGCCATCTTTAGTTTTGGATTACATTTCCCCAAACTTCCCCAATTTGAGGGTTCTCCTAGACTGATAACACCTGCTTGAAGAGAAGGTGGTAGTCATGCCTAGAAGGGCCTTTGCACAGTTCAAGCTTAGATAGGCTTAGATGCACTCATTTAGTGAAGAAATGTAGATGTCTCATTTAACAACCACACCACTTAACAATGAATTTTTGGGGGCCTTTTGTGGTCAGGATAAGTCAAAGACTACCTATATTTCATAACAGGTTACTTTAAGCTGAATATTTCAACACAACACATTTATTTCCATTCATCTCTTCAGTATAGCATTAAGTAATCATTACAATTAAGAAGATATGTTTTCTTGAAGAATAGTGTTATTAAAGCTGATCAATAAGCTGTTAACATTTTAGCCGTCTCGCCCCACTCGCTAAGAAACAGGCTTTTTTACAGGGCATTTTTGCCATTATGGTCCCTATGAGTGAAAAAGGAGAAATATTTTTGCTGCTCGTTATACTAGCTAAAGAACCTCTTGGAATGACAAGGCCATGATTAGAACTACATTTCATACCTGATGGATTTGCACTTCAGTCCTAAATCATAGCAATATTTTGTGATAATTAATTGTCTAAGTTTATATCTGGGAAATGTGAAAAACATGAAGGGACATTTTATCATGCATCGTAGACTTGCAAAAAAATACTGGAGATAAATATGTATGATGACGCACAAAATTTAAAATTTTAATATTCACTTGAAACCAAGACTTATGAAAATTACCAAGAGATGTTTTAGTTTCATTTTGTAGGAAGAACAATGAGAGATTACATTTTGGACTGCTATTTCAAATTTAAATTAAGAATGGAAAATGTAGATATAATTGCTTTGAAGGAAATCCCTTTCAGAATCTTGAAAAAAGGAAAGCTTAGTCTTTTTTCACAGATATCCTAAAGAAGAGAAAAATTGCCTTTTGCTGGGACAAACTTGAAGGAGTGGTATTTACATACCTAGAGCAAAGGTTGTATTCTATAGAGAAAGGCAAGTATTTCATGATTAAACATAAACTAATTTTGGATCCAGCTGAAGAAATGGATACAGACAAGTAGTTGGAGGTAGATCAACCTCAAAGTCCTGTTATCGAAGAGATTGAGATGGCTGCACACGGACTTGCCACATTATCTAAAGATAGAGAATAAGTTTATAACATGGAATATTAATGGGGCTAATGCTCCAAGTGTAAAAAATACTTCATTATCTGAAGAAACTGAATGTTGATATAATCTGACTTCAAGAAACAGACATTAAGATATAAGATAAGAAACTAAACGCCACTGAAGATGTTACATGGAATGGTAACGAAACGTTCGGAAACCAACCCACAAGCTCGGAGAATGAACTTTCACCCTCAAGATAAGAAATATTTAATAAATAAAAGATTAGGAGAGGAATTTATATCAGCTGGTTTAAAAAAGATTAATGGAGTCATTTTATATATAAAACCCCAAGATAAACCCAAGTTAATTCTAGCAGATGCGTATGGTAGATTTGTAACTGTGGGAATGGAGCTTAATGTAATAAAATCAATAGTAATTAGACTTTATGAAAACTGGCTTATTTTGGGGGATTGGGATGGAGTGATTTCTTTGGTTTTGGACGGAACATCTACTAAAGGGTTTAAACCTTCTCAGGATAAATTAACAAAGGCTTTTTTCAAGATGATGAACAATTTAGGATTGATAGATTCATGGAGGCAAAGAAATGGCACTGCTAGAGAATATACTTTTTTCTCAGAATGACATAAATCCGTGTCAAGAATCAATGTGATATGGATCTCTAAAAGTTTTACGTTGATATTTTACCTAAATCTTTCTCTGATCATAAGCCAGTTCTTTTGATACTTAGAAAAAAGAGCTTGAATTATAGATGGATATTAAATGAATCTATTTTTCAAAAGGAGATGATTGTAAAGGACTGTAAAAAGAAACCAAATCAATATTTTGATAACCTGGATAAAGGGACAAACTTGATGACTGTTTGAGATGCTAGTAAAGCAGTTATGAGGGGCTATTTATACAACATAGTTGTCTAGCGAAGAAAAAAATCCCAGGAAAAGATGCAAAAGATATTGGATGAAATTAGAAATAAACTGAATTGAAAAAGATACCTACAGACTCCAAAATTTACCTCAAATTAAACTGTTACATCAACAATTGTCTATGTTAACAGTTAAAGAAACATAAACTAAACCTAATAATGTGAAAGAAAGGCATTTTGAGTTTGCAAATAAACCAGGAAGATGATTGGCATATAAATTAAGAAGGGAAAGGGAAAAAAGAATGATCAAGAAAATGCATGAAGGTGACAATGCAATATCAGATAATGATCTTATTAAAAAGTCATTTCATAATTTCTATTCCAATCTCTACAAGAAGCAAGAATTTGACATGCATGAAATAGATGAACATCTGCTAAGACAATGCTTACCTAAACTTTCACAAGCTCAGAAACAGCTTATGAGTGATCCAGTGACCTTTGAAATATCAGAAGCTATTAAAAAATGAAACCAGGTAAAGCTCCAGATGGTCTTACAGGCCAATATTATAAATGCTTTGAGGATCAACTCCTTCAGCCACTAAAGGATATAATGAATGGAGCATTACAGAAAGCAAAGATGCCTCAAACCTGAAAAAGAAGCTAATATTGCGTTATTACCAAAGGAGGGTCAGGATGTCCTAAGGATAATAAAAAAAAACTACAGACCAATTTCATTATCAAATAATGACTATAAACTTTTTGCTGCAATTTTAGCAGAAAGATTGAAGAAGGTTTTACAGGCATATATTCATGAAGATCAATCTGCCTTTTTGCCAAAAAGATAGTTAAGAGACAATGTGAAGAAGAGACAATGTTTTGACTATTACTGAATATTTACAATATCATAATGAGAAACAGGCAGCTTTAATATTTTGGGACGCAGAGAAGGCCTTTGACAACTTAGACTGGGTTTTTATGTTAAAGTATTAGAAGATATGGACTTCAGAGAGCATTTTATTCAAGGGGTCACAGCAAGCAAAGATTATTATTAATGGAGATTTAACTAAATCATGTGAAATTCATAGGATATGAGACAAGGATGACCCTTATCTCCCTTGCTGCTTATATTGGTACTGAAAGTTTTGAATAGAGATGTTAGGCAAGATGAGAAAAATAACAGGTATAAATGTCAAAAAGGAAGTTTATAAATTGAGAGAATTTGCTGATGACTCACCTATTTTTGCAAGATCCAAAAATTAATACAGAATATTTGATGAAGAAAATAAATGAGTTTGGACCTTTAGTGGGCTTTAAAATAAACAAACAGAAAACAACGATGCTTGTTAAGAATATGACCGATTGTGAAATATTGAAATTGTATTTTGATGCTTGTTGTTTGGTCTGGCTAAAAGAGTGGGTGAGTCTCCAAAACAAGAGGTTACTCAAGCTAGAGGGCCATGAATTAAGATTTGGATGGCACAGCTATTTGTGATATGATAAGGTTAAAGTAAGTGTTGATTTTCATAATTACTCTGTTAGATGTGCCATCCTAAGAGTTTGGAATAAATATAAAATAAAGATCTCTGGAAAGATGCCTCTTTGATTCTCCTCAGGAAGCTTTTTTTTTAAAAAAAGAAATGATGGCGAGGCCAGACTGGTGAACTTATTGTCAAATAATATCTTTCAATCATTATTGACCCTATCCTCAAATCTAAAGAGGTTAGTATCAGAAGGACGTGTTTGCCATTGTTTTACATATTTACAATTGAAAGAAAGATTTAAACTAGACAAAAAGTTATGTATTTGATTTAGTGAAAAATAAATTCGATATCCTACTGTGTAGTATTGATGAACACATTATTGCTAAGTTTTATAAATTGTTAGTGAATTTGAATTTGGAGAATAAGTATGTAAAGCATTGTATGATTTCAGTGGGCAAAGAACTTTGGATATAATGTAATGTTTGAACAATGGGAGAATATATGGATGAAAGGTCTAAAATTCACATTAAATTATAATTTAAAAGAAAACTTTTATAAGATGATGTATTGTTGGTATCTAACACTGGATGAATTGTCAAGAATGTATAAAGGTATCTCAAATGAATGGTGGAAATGTAAATATAAAGAAGAAACTTTTTATCATTTATGGTGGACATGTTTCAAAGCCAAGAAATATTGGAGTAGGATTCACATGTTAATACAGAAGATTCTTAAAAGTGAATATAAAGGTAAAACCAGAGACTTTTCTTTTAGGCCTAATGGAAAAGAACTTGAATTTTTTTGGGGAACTTTGATGTTATATATGTTGATGGCAGCAAGATTACTTTATGCACAAAAATGGAAGGACATTTTGATTCCCATAATGGACAAATGGCTGCAAAAGTTGACGGAATTAGCACAAACGGCTAAATTGACAGCTTTAATTAAAGAAAAGGACACAATTTTATTTCCATTTGGAAATGGCTTTTGGACTCTGTGCTTAAGGTGGGAAAAAAATGAAACTTTGATTTTGGATTTTGCCGATTAGACAGGTCTGTTGTTATAGAAATGGCTAATATATATTATTACATAAAAGTAAAAAGTTTAAGTTTCATATGATTACCTTATTCTACTGCATCTAAAGGAAGTCAATGCCTTTTTTTCTTTCCCCCCTTTACTGTACACTTTTATCTCTTTCCATTTTCCTCCCTTATTTTCCCCTTATTTTCATTTTTCTTTGTATTCCGTATTTTATGTTTTGCTAACCTAATAAAATTTTTGAAATTTAAAGAAACCAAAACTTATAGGACAGTCAACACTAGAAAAGACTCATGGACAATTAGTTTTACATATGGTAACTGCATGAAGCTACCATATGTGCAAAGATGGAAAAATACAGAAATATCCACAATGGAGGAATGGACTGTTAAGACAGTAGAACTTGCTGAAATGGCTAAATTGGCCTGTTTGATTAGAAGGGAAAAATATTTTGCAAAAGACCAGAAATCTTTTATAGACTTGTTAAAAATGGACAGAAATGAATTGAGGATTTGAGGATTTACTGATTAAAGGTGTTGTTCATGGGAAGAAGGGAACCACGTTATGTAATTTGGGAGGGAGGTAATCTGTTGCAAAAATTGGAAGCTGCTTCTTTAAATATTTTTCTTTTTCTGTCTCTTTTTTGTCTTTTTCTATGACTTTTACTGATTTTTCAGTTATTCTTTTATTTTTGCATGTTTTTTTCTTTATTTTAATCTTTGTGTTTTTGTAGTTTTAATCCTATACAAAATTCTTTTTCAATAAAATATATGTAAATTAATAAGTGAATAAATGTTTAATATATGCATTTTCCTTAGACTGAAGTTATCCTTCAATCAATTATGACTATTCTGTCCATTACTCTGACCAGGCTTCCATTCTAAAATTCTGTTTGAGCCTTGCTGGAATAAAAACCAAAACAGAAAATTCTACTCATTTTTTAAAACTTACATTTGGCTTGGGATTTTTTCCCCTGATATCCTGAAAACAATATTCTGCAGAGAGAAAATAAGAATAAAGATCAGGGTTTTTTTCATTGCAATGTTATCCAGGAATAGACTGGGAAGTGTTCTCAAAATACATTGCAGGATTATTATTTGGCAACCTATGTGATTCTCTTGTAGCTTCAAGGTCTGCTTTTAAATTACTCCAAGGGCTGGGATAGTGGCCAATATATATTTTAAATTCATATATTAAGGAAGAAATCAGAAGAAAATATTTCCTTGATTGTGATGATATTGCACAGTACCCAACTTTGTTCTTCCCTTTTTAGTTGGCTCAAAAGTTATACCATAGATCAGTATTTCTCAGCTTTGACAACTTCAAGATGGGTGGACTTCAACTCCCATGCTGGCTGGTGAATTCTGTGAATTGAAATCAACCCATCTTAAAGTTGCCAAGGTTGAGAAACACTCCTGTATATATTTCCTTATTTATATATACATACATATGCATACTTCTCACATTCTACACAATGCATACTCTTTAGTCCTAAAAAGGATCAAAAACTGATTTTTATTTTCACAACAGTCAATCTATAAATGGGGATTTATTTTTTTTAAATGTACTTTTACAATCCTGTTCTCAAACATGAAAGAGCAACAGTGATGCTGCCGGACAGATACTACAGTATAGTGTCAGAGAGTTCTTTCTTAAGCATAGCTATTCCTGTTCTGCCACTATAAAGGATAATCAGGTGAACTGTTGGACAGTTTCTCCCCTACTAATACACTGCCTGGAAAAGGCAAGCAGAGGAGAAACTGGCTAGCTGTTCACCAGCTCTTCACACTTGTGCACTACATTACTGGGCATTGTCACAGTTGCCATCCTCTTGAATCCAACCTGGCCTGATGGCAACAGCCTCTGGGTCATTACCAAGATTCTACATGGAGGATGAAAACCTGAAGATTCTTCTCTGATCTGCTTTGGAAATGATCAGGCATTTGTGGATCTGACTTGAAAGTAAGAACTGTTTTAATTCTTCCTATACTCTCTCTCTCCTTCTCTCCCCCTCCACCCCTCCTGTTTTCTTTCTTTCGTTCCCTTTTGATAATCCCTCCCTTCTCAGTGGTGCAAAGAATTTTTTCCCCTCCAGAAAGCACAGTGTCTCTGAGAAAGGGGACAGAAGGAAGAAGAAAGGGAAGGACTGCTTTCAGGATTTGGTTCGAGTCAAGACGAGAATATAGTCCATAAAGGTTTTCAGTGAAGCTTTTCAAATGAAATTAGAAGCCAAATATTTGCTACTAAAAGAAGAGGAGGACTGCATATCTACTACCTCTTGGGATTGCATAGGAAATTCTGAGATTGTCTTCTGATGATGCTACACATTATATTGATTTCTTCTACTCTCATCCCCTTTTTTTCAACTTCCAACCATACTCCCACCCATCCCACTTTTTTCTTTTTTGGGGGACTAGAGAATTTATTTTGATTGTGCTATTTGCTTTGGAGAAAAAACAAGAGATTGACCTCTCCACTAGAAGTGGCTTACAAAGAACTATATTATCTTTCCATTTTTGACTGGATTTTTTTTAAAAAAATCCTTTTTTTGCATTGCTAAACAAAACAAGGTTTTCTCTATTGTGGAAGTTAATCTTGGCAAGAGAAAGCAGTTTTAGTAGTGAACTGGAGTGGCATACAGATGGAACGGTGTATTTTTGGATTCTATTGCTTAGTTCTTATGGACCCAGGTCAAGTTTGGACTGGAACACTTAATCCTCAGAAACGTGAGTCAGAACTGCAGGTGGAGGTCAAAGACAATACCACATTGGGTCCGATCTTAGAGGACACAATTGTAGCCCCCACAGAGTCCATCTTTGGGGGAGATCGGTGCCTTGGTTATTATGATGTAATGGGCCAGTGGGATCCTCCATTTAACTGCAATTCAGGGATCTACAATTTTTGCTGTGGGACTTGTGGTTACCGCTTCTGCTGTCAATTCACAAGTGGAAAACTTGATCAAAGTGGTTGTTCGAATTATGAGACACCGGAATGGGTCAACACAGGCCAACCACCACCTCGAGTGGATGAGAGTCCTCAGAATCCTACCAAGGACAAGACCAACATGATTGTATACATTATCTGTGGTGTGGTGGCCATCATGGTGCTGGTGGGTATCTTCACCAAACTGGGACTGGAGAAATCCCAGAGCCCTCAAGCAGAGATTACCATGTCCAGGTAAAGCATTATAATACGCTTTCACCCGATATTCCTTATGTTTATCTTACTTGGAATTTTTTCCAACAGCATTGGATATTCAAATATGCTCATCCTGTATTTTATTTTCACTTTCTGGCTGTTAAAATTTACAAAGTGAATTAAAATCTGTCTTTATTTTTTTCTCCTCTTTCACCCTGTTCCCAATTACCTTTTTGTTATGTCCAAATTCTCAGAATATAGACTAACAGAAGCGCCTGTAAGGAACAATAGAATCATGCAAATAGATGGAATGAGTCAAAGATGATGCTTAGCAAAACACATTTCTTAAAAGGGAGGGTATATAGATAGAAAAAGTCCATATTTCTATAAAATGTATACATTGTGAAAATAAAAGTTTTACAATAAAAGAGAAGAAATAGTCCTACCAGAGCAGGTATACTTCTTAATTGATGAGATTGAAATGAAAGTTAATGCTGTCATTAAGTAAATGAAAACAGAATCTCAATACTTTAAAATGCACTGTATTTCCCCACAGTTTTAAAGCAAACAAATATAGAAAACTGAGTGTTTGAATGGTCCAGTGCCTGTGTTTAAAGGGACATGGGCTATTTTAAGGAAAAGGGCTTTCAGACTGTTGGTAGATTGTAGAAAATTTTCAAAACTTGGTAGAAACAATACGTTATTTATTTGAAGGAGGAGGAAAAAAAGTTTGCAAGGCACTTTCCCAACTTAGCCACCAGAAACCTTATAGGGAATTGAAATGGACGCAATGAATGGGATTGATAATAATGGAAGCAAGAAGGGCTGAGGTTAAGAGTTTGTACTTCTACCATTTAAGAAGTCAAACAACTTTATGGTCTTAAGATGCCAGCTATTTGCAGGTTGATGGGCGACTCTTGCTCTGGTTCTCGCTCTACTGTTCTCCCTGTTGTATTCTCTTACATTCAGGCTACTGCAAACTCTTTCTGCAGCATACAAACCGGTGTGTGCGGGTGGAGTGTGTGTGTGTGTGTGTGTGTGTGTATGTGATCCTCTTCCCACCCCCTCGCCTTTAAACCTTGTTATTGTTGTTAGTTTCTCCAGAAGGTTGCCACCACCACCACCACCCGCAGTAAGAGAAAAAAAATCCCTCCCCTAAGGGGAAGTTGGGGCTTCCGACGCCGCGCGGGCTTACGAGTCACCACGGCCTGCCTGGCAACCTGCTCTGGAGTTTCTTCCCCTCCCTGTTTGCAGGAGTCCAGTAGGTGGAACCGGGCGCGATGAACTAAAGCGCGGAAGAGAAACAGGAGACGAGTCCCTCCCCAGCGCAGGGCAACCTTTTTCAATGCCTGCGCCTGCCGGTTCTGCGCCCGGGTGGAGTTTTTCTGTTACCTCCCGGCCACAGCCCGAGGATTCCTGGCCCCACAAGAGAAGCTTGGTCGGGGTCCCGGAACCCAGGCCTTCGTCCCCCAAAGGGCTTGCACCGCCTGCGTCTGCTGACCCCGTGGCTGCCCACCGAGCGGCTGGCGAGGAGAGGTTGGGCAGCAGCCGCGAGTGGGCGGGAGCTCGACAATCTTAGTAGCGCCAGGCCACAGCATCCCGGTAGCAATGGCTCTTTTCTGTGGGTCCCATCTGAAGGGAGCACTTACCCAGCCTTCTGGCTCTTCAGCGGGAGCCCTCTTCTCCAGGCGAGGATATAACTTCTGCTCTTTTGCAGAAATTCAAGTTGGAGGGTAATGGCTCTGCAGCTATTCCTGGAGAGATGACTTCTGTATTGCCAATCAAAAGGCAACTCTTCCACCCATCCTTTCTTCCTGAATGGATTTCGATAATTCAGGCGGAAACTATGGGACGATTTCAAGTGGGAGTCTCCTCTATGATTTTGCAGTTCTCTCCATAAAGTATCCACCCACCTCTTGCTTAGAGGGGAAAACCTCCCCCCCAAAACCTTCATTTAAATTTAATACATTTCCAAACTCAAACAACTCCCTAGAAAAATCCTTCCCCGATATCATGATCCTGGTCTATGTGGTCTATAGCCACCAAGAAAATAACTGTTTTTAGCTGACACCAAATGATAGCCTCTCTTATCCAAGACAAGTTCCAGTTCTGAAGGCAGAGTCTCTGTTGTAAGGTGAGCAGCATTAGTGGTATGAAACCTAAGAGCTATCAGTTGTATTCTGAGATATACAAAATATAGCTTGGGCTGGTAAATGGCTTGGAATTAAGGTCAGGGTGATTTTGAGCACATGGCCAGACCAGAAATTTCTGACCAACTACAATTTTTCATTTGTAATTATCAGACATTTGGGAATTAAATCAGCCCAGAATCTATCAGCATACAGTGAATTATTCATCACTATCTGCTATTCCTGGTCTATTCTAGTAGCAGGTTTTAATACATACAAAGTTTAAGACATGTCCTGTTACTAAATGTTGAAAACTAAAGAGTAGATCAGAATTTTTAAAAGAAGGCTGAGTCTGCATGCATAATGGAGAAGAAATAGAATCTTATTGTAATTAGATTCTGTGAGTAATTAAAGGAGGCCAAGAAGAAGAGAAGACGGCAGTGATAGAAGAGATAGCAAAATGAGGGTAATCTAGGGATTCTCAGGTAAAGAAAGGGCAGCAGCTTTTCTGGGGTGTGTGTGCTCTGGAAAGAATAAAAAGTGCGTTTTGCCACTGTAACTGGGGGAAAAATCTTAGTTGGCATAATGAATATTGAATTAAAGCATGGTTTGTTTTAATAATGATTTGTATAACTTCACCAATTTGACACAAAACAGCATAATTATTTATAAATCATAATAGTTGTGTTGACACATACTAAATTAAAACTGAACAATATAATGACTTAGGTTATTGTCCAAATTTTGCTGCTTCAGACATTTAAGGACAAATATCTGAAGATGTATCAGTTCGCCTAAGGATACAGTGCTAATGTACTACCGGTACTGACCAGCTAAACATACCAATACACTTTGTTGTACTCCAAAATAAAGGCATACAAATAGAAGGATATTGTGTTTGCAGGCTATTTTAAATTAAAGATCTTATTTTAAAGACCTAAATCAGTTCATGCAACATTTAGATATAACGGTGGCCAACACAAAACTAGATTTGAATGAATGAATACCTAGAACTTAAAACAGAAAATATTTTTCTATGCTTGGCAGAATTCAGCCCATTTGATAAATGTTTTAGTCTACTTTTATAAATGAAAAACATATATTTTAGATATAGTTTCTCTAAGGAAATTGGGATCTTTGCTGAGCAATTGTTACCATACTATTTTTCCATGTCTCACTGGAAAGTAGAAATTTAAATGAAAGTGATTTGGTCAATCTTGATGCAAAGAGCAATTGCTGAACTTTCTTGGAGTTTTGTATCGTTTGGAGAAGTAGATAATGCAGATGAAGAGAAATATTCTACTGAACAACAGACAAAACAAGTATTTTATTACCTGTATTTTGCCAGGCAAAAGAACCAAACCTTTTGATTTGCTCACACTTTGCATCTAATCTTTGCTAACTTAGCAGCTTCCAAGTAAATTAGACTACAGTTCACATCATTTCCACCCAACATTGACTCTGGACATCCATCCTGGGATAATGAAGCTTAAAGACCATCATTCTGATGGATGCCAACAATGAGGATTCTTACTGTACGTAGTTTATGTTTCTTAGCTTATGCTAAGAATCATTCATATTAAATGGTCAGAAATTATTTGCATTTAATTCCATGTGCAAAAATATTTAGACCCAGTCTATAAAGGCTTAAAAACTGCAATTCTAAAACCATTTATTTTGGAATAATGAGTAGTTTCATTTATCTGGAATTGTTTACAAAAGACCTAGTTTAGGATAACTCATTTTGTTTACTATTTGCAAGAATATTAAAATATAGTTCTACATTGATTATTCACACATTTCTGTAGTAACATACTTATTAGCCAGTAGCTAATTTGTAATTATTTTAAATATATAATAACAACCATTAAGCCTCTAAAACAAATAGAATGTTGGGGAGGTCAGTTTATAAAGCTAGAAAGGGAGGAAATATACTTAATATTTGACACTGCTAAGGAATTTGTCTCTGACGATATTCTGAAATATTCCAAATCAAGATGGTACTAGATTGAGGAATGCTGAAAGTAGTCATTCACAGATAACAGGTCCATATGGGAAACAAAGAAAGCCCTTTGTGAATCAGTCCATGGTGTTGTTGAATGGTTTGGATTATGTCAAGCCCTGGCGTCCTCCATTTTGGGCCAATGACTTCAACCACTCAGCAGGAGGTTCAAGTAACTTGTTGATTGGATTTGAAAACAAGTTAGGAAGTCTAAATTACATTATTCTGGAAAATTTCTTTCTCCAGTTGGTAACAGATAAGCTTTTAAAAGGGAAGGAAGCAGCTCTTTGTTCTTTGTCCTTTATCACAAGAGAAGGTGTTTCTTCCCATAGTCTTTGATCAAATAAGAAAACTGTTCCAACCCAGAGGAGGATCAAACAATCAGAAGACAATTGTCATTAGGATCAGTTCAGCTAAATGAAGAGTGGGATCTTTTTGCTGAATTATTTTATTAATTGAGCTGTGCTATGCCTTTATATCCCAATCCCTGCTTCGTTCTGCATGGGTGTATGGGTGTGTTTTCCTGCCAGAGTCGTCATGGTATTTCCGTTTTCTCCCATTATCTTCAAGTCTCATTGGTTACTCAGCCTTAATCTGCATAATATAAGCCTTGTTGTATCTTCTTTTAGAATCAGTACTCTCATTCTGATAGGGAACTTAGCCTATAACGTGTCCTGGCCACTTTGCTAAATCACAACAAATATAAGAAGCTGATGGAGGACAAAAGTTCTATTTCTTTCTTTGGAAAAATGGTACAGGAAGTGATCTGGTCTGGAATAAAAGTGAAATGATAGCATCACATCTAACAGGATTTCCCTAGGATTAGGCGAGGATACAAGAATGAAGGCATATCCTGTAAGTGAAGATACAGGAGTTTATGTAAAGAGTGTCTAGTCTGCTATATTTGCAGGCATCCATGTACATTCAAACAGCATAAAGTTTACATGTGCCATAAGTCATAGTCACATAAGTCAAATATACATTACGATAGTTGGGTTTGTGCATCAGCATAAGCTAAAACTAAATATAGCACACTCTAGCTTCTTACGATATTTGAATCAGAAACAAGGCTGTTGCAGAGGTAAATATGAAGGTGTAGGGAGTGGTCCTACATCATAAAAAAGCAAAAGAAGATATACATAAATATAGTGCCTTGGGCCTAAATAATACTGCCAAATCTGCCAACAGTGTTGTGAGAATTATGGCAACGAGCTCTATGCCCAAACAAGGGAAGCTTTGATTGGTAAAGGTGCAGCAGTGCTTTATTTGTGTGGTGACATATGTGCAGAATGAAGTCTATTTAAAAGACAGGTGACAAGTGGATCTAGATGGCAAGAAGAGGCAAAGGAAGGATCAAAATAGCATCATTATGATTTATGCACGTTTCACATTTTATTTCAGGTAATACTGTGTTGTACTTTTATATTAAATGTATTAAGGGTAACATTTTCCAGAATTAGCCAAGTGCTAAGAATGATGTCAGAGTGAGAGAGTGTTAAACAAGCTTCCTAAACACAGTCCTGTATTTTTATCTTTTACCCAGTGGTGCAGATAATATTCTTATATACATTAACCCTGGTGTCTTGGTTTGCAATATTCTTAATGTTCCAGCAAGCTTTCTTAATGAAGGTTAATATAATGAGAAAATGACGTGTGATCCCAAACCAAGAAAGTTAGGGAGCATTTCCACATACTGTACAACATCACAAAAATGGAGTAACATTTGTTATGCTTACTATATGTCTGCTATCATAATGAATGTTTATACATTACAACGGATACAATTCTGAGTTGCAGATTGGAATTCCTGGGTGACACGTACAATCATTTTCATAGAACCAGAAAAGATAATACTGTACTGTCCTACTTTGCATAACCACTGAGAGATAATATTTCTCAGCTAGTGGTGGATTTAATTCTTAGGAATTCCTTGTTCTTCATACAAAATTAAACTCATCAGAAAGCAAAATAACATAAACAAACATCATTTTCTAAGCCCATTTAAGCATATAATTATCATTGTCCAGTTTTGGTACAACTTTCAGCTAATCTCAGAACATCCAAAACATCCAAATCCCAGCATACCAAGCCTATTTCTTCCACTTCTCCTGTTTTTGAACTACTTAACCTGGTAAAGAATTATGGAGAACTCAAAAAGGCTGCATATCCTCTTCCAGCACAGAGTAACCTCATGGAGAGTTAGTCAGAAAATAAATTTAACAAATAAATAAAAATATTGCTTGTTCCTAATAAAAGGAATCAGCTAACTCTGGATTTTGGAATCTCTTGTTTCTCAGAAAAAGTTGATATATAGAATGCAGGTAATGTATTTACTGCAGAACTATATTATTTTCTGAACTGGGTTACTAAGGCACACCTTTTGCAGGTAAAAGGAGATATATCCTTAAATTTTTGTTACTGTGAGGGACTAGATTTTGGTACTCTCTAGGCAATGTGTGGAATTCTTCTCTTCAGAGATGGAAATGGTGGTGGCTACTGAATAGAATAGAATAGAGCTGGAAGGGACCTTGGAGGTCTTCTAGACCAGCCCCCTGCTCAAGCAGGAGAACCTATACCATCTCAGACAAGTGACTGTTCAGTCTCTTCTTAAAAACCTCCAGTGATGGAGCACCTATGATTTCTGAAGGCAAGCTGTTCCACTGGTTAATTGTCCTCACTGTTAGGAACTTTCTCCTTAATTTCAGGTTGCTTCTCTTTGATCAGTTTCCAACCATTGTTTCTTGTCCTGCCCTCTGGTGCTTTGGAGAATAATTTGACCCCCTCTTCTTTCTGGCAGTCCCTGAGATGTTGGAACACTGCTATCATGTCACCCCTATTTCTTCTTTTCTTTAGACTAGCCAAACCCAAGTCCTGCAGCTGTTCTTCATATGTTTTAGTCTCCAGGCCTTTGATCATCTCTGAACATTTTCCAAGGTCTCAACATCTTTTTCATAGTATGGTGACCAAAATTGGTTGCAGTATTCCAGGTGTGGTCTCACTAGGGTTTTATAAAGCGGTACTAATACTTTGAGTGATCTTGATCCTATCCCTCTGCTTATACAACCCAGGATTGTATCAGCTTTTTTGCCTGCTGCTGCACATTGCTGGCTCATAGTCAAGTGATTGTCCACTAGGACTCCAAGGTCTCTCTCACAGGTACTGTTTTTGAGCCAGGTCTCACCTAATCTTATATCTTTGTTTTTTCCTGCCTAAATGTAAAACTTTGCTTTTCTCCACATTAAAACTCATTTTGTTGGATAGGGCCCATTGTTTAAGTTTGTCAAGATCTTTTTGAATCCCGAGCTTATCTTCTGGGATGTTGGCTACATATTCCTGCCAGTTTAGTGTTATCTGCAAATTTGATGAGTTCCCCTTCTATTCCCTCATCTAAGTCATTGATGAAGATTTTGAAGTGTACTGGGCCTAAGATGGAGTCTTGTGGTACCCCACTGCTTACTTCTCTCCACGTGGATATAGTACCATTGAGGACTACTCACTGAGTACGGTTTGTCAGCCAGCTACAAATCCATCTGGTGGTGATGTTGTCTATTCCACCTTTTTCTAGCTTACCAAGCAGTAGATTGTGGACTACTTTGTCAAATGCCTTACTGAAATCTAAGTATACTATGTCCACAGCGTTTCGCTGGTCTACTAATTTGGTCACTTTATCAAAGAATGAAATAAGATTGGTTTGGCATGACCTGTTTTTAACAAACCCGTGTTGGCTACCAGTTATAACTTTGTTTGCTTCTAGTTGTTCGCAGACCTGTTTTTTGTTTATCTTTTCCAGGATCTTCTCAGGTATTGATGTTAGACTGATTGGTCTGTAGTTTCCTGGATCTGTTTTTTTTTTTCTTTCTTGAAAATGGGAACCACATCAGCTCTTTTCCAATCCTCAGGTAATTCCCAGGTGCTGCAGGATTTTTGAAAGATATGGTGCAATGGTTCTGAGATAACATCTGCCAGCTCCTTCAGAACTCTGGGATGTAATCTGTCTGGTGATTTATATTTGTCAAAGTCAGATAGATGTTCTCTTACCATTTTCTTGCTTATTTTAATTTTTGCTCCTAGTTTGTCTTTCACAGTATTTTTTTTGGTATGTTTTTTATTATTCTTGATTTCTGTTTCAAGTCTTTGTTCATTCTGAGCCTTTGCTTTCCTAACTTCATCTTTGCATGTTCTGGCTGTCCGCTGATAATCAGCCTTAGTTATGTATCCCTCTTTACATTTTTTGTACTTGTCCTTTTTGTCTTTCAGTTTGTCTGAGAAATCTTTGTGCAGCCATGCTGATTTCTTCTTGACTTTCTTATTTTTCCTTTTCAGTAGTATTGTGCTGGACTGGGCTTTTATGATAGTATTTTTCAGTTTCCCATGCTTCTTGAATTGTTTTCCCCTTTAGGATTTTCATCCATGGAATCTTTCCTAGGTTCTCTTTGAGTTTGTTAAAATCAGCTCTTTTGAAGTTTAAGGCATTGGTTGAATTATTTTCTACTGCTTGTGTTTGCATTATATTGAATTCCAGTATGACGTGGTCACTTTCCCCCAAGGTTCTGGCAACTTCAACTCCCTCTATCACTTCTTCTCTATTAGTAAGAATTAGGTCCAGTATAGCTTTACTTCTAGTTCCCTCCTCTACCTTTTGGATGACAAAGTTGTTGGCTAGGTTGGTTAGGAATCTGTTCAATCTCCCACTTGCTGCAGAGTTTGTCTCCCAGCTGATATCTGGGTAGTTGAAGTTTCCCATTACAACTGTGGTATGCTTCCTACATACATTAGTTAACTGGTTAGCAAATAGTCCATCTATTTCTTCTGATTGGTTGGGTGGTCTGTAGGATACCCCTATGGCATCTCACTTTTTTCCCCTTTTATATTGACCCATATAGATTCTGGAGGGCTTTTATCTTTGATCATGTGCATTTCTGTAGATATGTAGTATAATGTCTAAATAAGGACTGGATCACTGACATGCAGCTGGGATCAAGCCAGATAGCCTAGTAATGCAAGCCAAGAAGTCAGCAGTGAAAGATAGTAGGACTGACAACCAATCCCCAGACAGATGGTATGACTGAAGATCCTGGAGCACTGGGGAACTACCAGAGGATTGGAAAAGAGCTGATGTAGTTCCCATCTTCAAAAAAAAGGGAAAAAATGGATCCAGGAAACTACAGACCTATCAGCCTGACCTCAGTACCTGGGAAGATCTTGGAAAAGATAAGCAATGAATCAGTGAACACCTAGAGGCAAACAAAGTCATTACCAAAAGCCAACATGGGTTTGTCAAAAACAGATCATGCCAGACAAATCTTATTGCATTCTTTGACCAGGTGACAAAATTAGTGGACCAGAGGAATGCTGTGGATATAATTTACTAGGACTTCAGTAAGGCATTTGATAAAGTAGACACAACCTACTACTTGATAAGATAGAAAAATGTGGATTAGACAACATCACCACCAGATGGATTCGTAGCTGGCTGACTGGCCGTACTCAGCGTGTGGTCCTCAATGGAACTGCATCTATGGAGGGAAGTGTGTAGTGGGGTGCCCCAGGGCTGTGTTCTTCAACATCATCAACTATTTGGACGAGGGGATAAATGGGGAACTCATCAAATTTACAGACGACACCAAGCTGGCAGGAATAGCCAACACTCCAGAAGATAGGTTTAAGATACAGAAGGATCTTGACAGACTTGAACATTGGACCCTATCTAACAAAATGAAATTCAATGGTGAAAAAAATAAGGTTCTACATTTAGGCAAGAAAAACCAAATGCACAGGTATAGTATAGGTGGTACCTTGCTCAATAGTAGTGATTGTGAGAGGGATCTTGGAATCCTAGTAGACAATCACTTAAATATGAGCCAGCAGTGTGCTGCAGCTACCAAAAACTGATAGAATCAAGATCACGTGAAGTGTTAATACCACTTTACAATGCCTTGGTAAGGCCACACTTGGAATACTGCATCCAGTTTTGGTCACCACAATGTAAAAAAGATGTTGAGACTCTAGAAAGAGTACAGAGAAGAGCAACAAAGATGATTAGGGGACTGGAGGAAAATACATAAGGAACGGTTGCTGGAATTGGGTATGTCTAGTTTAATGAAGAGAAGGACGAGGCGTGACATGATAGCAGTGTTCCAATATCTCAGGGGCTGCCACAAAGAAGAGGGAGTCAAGCTATTCTCCAAAGCATCTGAAGGCAGAACAAGAAGCAACGGATAGAAACTAACCAAAGAGAGAAGCAACCTAGAACTAAGGAGAAATTTTCTGACGATTAAATAATTAATCAGTGGAACAACCTGCCTTCAGAAGCTGTGAATGCTCCAACACTGGAAGTTTTTAAGAAGAGCCTGGACAGCCTTTTGTCTGAAATGGTATAGGGTTTCCTGCCTGAGTGGGGGGTTGGACTAGATGACCTCCAAGGTCCGTTCCAACTTTATTATTATTATTATTATTATTATTATTATTATTATTATTATTATTATTATTATTATTATTACTGTGGGGTGGATTATATATGTATTTCTAAAATGAGTAAAAGTACATTGTGGTTCTGAATGAATGAAGAACAGCAACTTTTAAATAGTGATATAGGAAACACATTTCTGTTTTTATGTACTTAATCATTCAATCACATTTCTAAATTATTGTGCAGTTAAAAAAGAATTTTGAATTTATTTTTGTGTAGGACATACATATAGTATATACATATTTTCCTAATATATATACACAAAGCTTCTGGGTCACAAACTTCCTTGAGAAACTGAAAACATTATTCCATTTGCTTAAAAATGTGGACCAACCCAAAATTTCTAACCCTTGTATGACCATGCATCACGATTTCAAAATCTGATTTGATGAAAATTCAATGACTATGTGTATCTAATGTCTATGTGTACTTACCTATATAGGTATGGCTGTAGTATTATTGTTTATCCTTATTATCTTCTTTACTCCCCTCTCATATTGGTATTATTATGATTATGACTACGATTATGATTATCATTATTCTGTTGCCTTACATGTACACTGAGAGCTTCTGTGCTGGAGACAAATTCCTTGTGTGTCTAATCACACTAGGCCAAATAAAATATTCAATTCAGTTCAATTTAATTTGACTGAATTCAGTGACAGTGTTCAGAATGGATTCAGCTATTTTTGTGTTTTCAAAATACCATTTCCTGTAGGTCATAAAATAGAGTGAAAATAAATACTGCAAAGGAGAAGTAGCTATATAAATAAACTTTTAATGTTGTTTTCAAAAACTATTAAAATGATATAAATTCTGAAAATACACTTCTAAATATGTTTTATCACTTTGCATATTTCTACATAGATGTATAATCAACGGCTTTTTGAACACCTTTTGATATTTTTACATTACATTAATTTTCTTGTAGCTTTATATCTGTTTTAATATTATCTTTAGCTAGAACTTGGCAGTGCAGTAAAGCTGCCCCAGGAAATGGCTTGATTGGTTGGTAGTGACATGATGTCTCTATCTCTCCTCAAAGAAATTCAATGCAAGGTGCTATGTTGTTGGACTATAGTTCTCATTATACTGTGCTGTTATCCAGGGCAGATGAGATTTGGAATCCACCAACAACATAAGACCATCAAGTTCTGTAACTCTGATAGGAAAATTTAGTATCTTAATCTACTTCCTTCCTATGAAAGAAGCAGTCACAGGGTTCTTTACCTGCAAAATAAGCAAACTGTGCTTAATTTTTCAGGAAAAGAAAGGTCATGGTGGGCAGTGCAATGATGGAAAGTGAGCGCCAGGTTTTCCCTTTTTTCTTGTTTTAATTAAACAATCCTATGATTGTAGTGCACATTGGATAAGACCTATCAGGCTTCTGTTGGGTTCTTAATATTACGGCTTATGTTACGTTCTTGTGCTCATTTCCTCATACCACTTTCCAGATAGAACTTTTCCCTAAAATCATATTGGATCAGTGATAGTGTGTGGAATTGTTCTGCATAAGGCAGGTGTGCACATAGCTGTCTGACAAGAGGAGGGCTATATATAAACCATAGCTGTTAATATATGCAACCACTGGAAGTGAATTTGATGATTTTGGGAAGAATCTCTCTACAAGTCCTGAGGAGGAGGCAATGGACACATAGCTTCATTTTTTTCATATTGGTTCAATTTTGGTTCAGGCGTTAGAACAGCAGTCCCCAATCTTTGTGGACTGGCAGGGGAGGGGGAGAGGGGATGGTTCCGCACGAGTGGCGAGAAGCTCCATTTGTGCCCCCGCCACTCATGCGAATGGAGTTCACGCATGCGCCCGCTCACTCTCCACTTCCACAGCCCAGTTCCAAATGGGCTGCGGCACAGTAGTGGATCGCGGCACAGGGGTTGGGGACTCCTGCATTAGAAGACTTTACAAATAATCTATTAATTAAATGCTAAGTTTAAGACTGGATTAAAGCATGGATAAGCTTAGAGTCTAGTGATTCCTTCTGAAAACAGGTAGTTCTCATTTAGTGATTGCCTTTTTTACTGACCATTCATAGTTACAATGGTGATGAAAAAATAACTTTATGACCAGTCCTCATATTTGTGATCTTCTCAAGTCTGTAAAGCAAAGGAAAGCTGAAGTAAGATCATAAGTACAGTTGCAGTTTCACTTAGGGACTGCTTCACTTAACAACCCAGCTGCCAGTTCCAATTGTGGTCACTAAATGAGGACTATCTGTAGTATTTTGTTTCTGCCTTTTCTTTTGCTTTGCCATTTATTGTTTCTGTGCTCAGAAGCATAAAAATAATCTATTTCATTCTGAATTCACTGCCATTCTCTTCAGATTTCTTTATATAAACAACTTCTGAATAAAAATGTTTTCCAGGTATAGAGAAATACTGACCAATTCCTAAAGAGTGTATTTGAATGGACTTTTAAGAGTAAGTTAGAAATATAATGAAAGCTTACTGATAATAATGCTTAATTGATGTAATGGAATGTAGTCTGGATTCCTAGGAGGAAAGAGACAGAGGAATTTAAATAGTTTGGTTGGGAGACAGAGGGTCAGGACAGCTTCTCTCTATAGGTTCTCTGACTATATCTTTAAAGATGAAAGTACAGGCAATCCTCAACATATGACTTCAATGACACCTGTCCATTACGGTTGTATGTTGTAATGGTCGTAAAACAGGTTGGTCATACGATAGATGCCCATGACTTTCCGATGACTCCCAAAGGGAACTGGAATCTTCAAGAATCCCCTTCCCGGATGGGCCCACCGCTATCCAAAAGTCTTCTTGGGTCATTCCTAAGTGCTCCCATTCAAATCCAAGGAGCAGCACTGCCGGAGAACCAGCTTTGGCAGCAAAATTAGCATATCATCGGCAAGAGAGATGTTTGCAATGGGTGCAATTTTGCCGAAAACTAAGTAAATGCCAGCATTTGACAAAACCATTTTATTAAGCTGTCATGTGATTGGGGGATGCTACAAATGGCCATAAATGTGCTGTGTTACAGTCACATGACCATAAGGAGGTTGACTGTCAGAATTTCAGATCCAGTTCATAAATCCCCTTTTTCAGGTAAGTCATAACTTTGAACCGTCACTAAGTGACCAGTCATAAGAGAACTACCTGTTTGCTTTAGTTGAACAGGATCTCTGTTTATATAAGTGGCAAACAATAAAGGAAATAGCTTAGAAGAAACTCAATGTGTCTTTCTTGGTTTTTTGAGCCCGACAATTTGATTTATTAAATCCCTTTCATATGTAAATTGCATAAAAATGACATGGTTTTCCTTGTTCTGATTTTATATGGTTTTTAAAACCTTGTTCACAATTTCGGTAGACGAGGGAATTTTACTATTCGGTCTTCGTCAATGCAATTCCTATTCAACATACTATATAGATAGAGAAACAAAGCTGTGGATACAGTGAGATATGAAGAACATGGACAGATGAGCAGCCTTGTATATAAGCATAAAAGGATACTTCATGGGTAATATGTGAAGAGAGATTTAGATTTCTTTTGCTTCCAGGAAAACATGAAAAATGTTTAACCTGGCAGATAATATCTTAGCTATTTCATTTGAATATAAGGTGAAACCTGAATATGGCATTGCAGGAATTTTAGTCATTTGCATAAAGTTGTACAGTGGCAGAAATTTGGTCCATTACACGAGAAGTTAATTGACTTAAATTGAGGTTTTATTGCTATATAATTTTCTTTGATTCTATGGTAGGGCTTTCATGACTTATATAAATTAAGCTGGTTAATTCTCCCTCTCATTTAACCCAATTTTCTGAATTTGAACAGCACGTTGAATAGTACAAGATGGGTCCATACAATATGCTGGACTACATGTCATCTACTGGCTAGTTCAAGGTCAGGTAATTAATTTTCCCAAGGAACCACATGAGAAACTGGGACTGTGGTAGAGGGCCACTGCGGTTGCAGCCCTGCCCCCCACCAACACCTGCCCCCTGCCAATTGCCCCCTGGTGCCAATGTCTTGCCTCCCACTGCCAATGCTATGGGCCGGACAGAGACAGCCAAAGGGCCGGATGTCGTCCATGGGCCATAATGTCCAGGGCTAGTTTGTGTAGTATGTCATCTAAGAGCCAGTTTGATGCATTGAGTAAAGACAGAATAACAAAATAATAGAATTGAAAGGGAGCTTGGAGGTCTTCTAGTGCAGGGGTCCCCAACCCCCAGTCCATGGACCACTACCGGGCCATGGCACGCCAGCAAGTGGTCCACACAAACAAGGAAAGCCTCATCTATGAGATGCAGGCGGCATACAAAATTTTTGTTGCTCTTTTCTGTACTCTTTCTAGAGTCTCAGCATCTTTTTTACATCATGGTGACCAAATCTGGATGCAGTATTCCAAATGTGGCCTTACCAAAGCATTGGTAACAGCACTGTGTTGGCTTTTTTGGCAGCTGCAGCACACTTCTGAATTGATGGTGAACCACGCTCCATAAACTTCACTAGCAGTACTCCTTTGGCATCTTCACATTTGGCGGGATTTTCTATGGCACCACTTCTGGTGTGGTGTTGGTTCACGATAATGCTCACCCACACACCGCTAGACACATCCAAGAACTTTTGAAGTAGTTCCGTTGGGATGTTTTTATCACCCCCCTATAGCCCAGATTTGGCGCCGAGTGACTACTACTAAGGAATTTCAAAACTTGTAAGACGTTATGACAAGTGCCTCAATTTGAATGAACATTATGTCAAAAGGTAATATAATGTTGTAGTTTTCTAATGTGTATAAGTTTAAAAGTTTTGTATCTGCGAGTTTCTGTCATTGATAACCAAATGGAGGTTTATTTCCAAATTGCCCTCATATATGCAATTCCATTAAGGACTACATTTTGTGCTGTTAGCCAGACAGTTAAGAATCCATCTGATGTGATGCTATCTGGCCCACAGTTTTCTATCTTATCAAGACATATAGACTGTGGTCTACTTCAGAGCTTTTCAATCTTTTCACAGATTGTACCACTTTTAGGACATGACAATATTCGAGTACCACCAGTGCTTAGCAAGGTGTCAAAAACTTGATGATTAAAAAAAGGGGGGGGATTTTGGTCTTTACTAGTTAGATTCATTTGTTGTTATAGAAATGGCTAGTTTATAATATGGAAAAGTAAAAAGTTGAGGTTCAATGTTAATGCTTCCTTCCTACTGCAACAGTGGAACTCAGAAGTCAATGGCTTTTCTTTTCCTTTTCCCTTTTCCTCTCACCCTTCGCTCGCAACACTCCTCACCCTTTGCTAGCAAAAACTTCTTGCTTGCTCTCATTCACTCACACATTGCTCGCAAAAGCTTCTCTCTCTCTCTTTCACTCACACTTTGCTCGCAAAAGCTCTCTCGCTCTCATTCACGTTGCTCGCAAAAGCTTCTCTCTTGCTCTCATTCACTCACACTTTGCTTGTTCAAACTTCTCTCTTGCTCTCATTCACTCGTTGCTCACAAAAGCTCTCTCGCTCTCATTCACTCACGTTGCTCGCACAAGCTTCTCTCTTGCTCTAATTCTCTCACACGTTGCTCGCACAAGCTTCTCTCGCTTTCATTCACTCACATTGCTTGCTCAAGCTTCTCTCTTGCTCTCATTCACTCACACGTTGCTCACAAAAGCCCTCTTGTTCTCATTCACTCACACGTTGCTCGCAAAAGCTTCTCTCTCGCTCTTTCACTCAACCTTCGCTCGCAAAGGCTGCTCACCCGCTCTTTCCTCACCGCTTTGCTAACAAAAGCCTCTTCTATTCTCTCTCTCTCTCTCTCTCTCTCTCTCTCTCTCTCTCTCTCTCTCTCTCTCGTGTTTTTTCTCTCTCCCACTGAAATCTGCTCCTTTAATAGCTTCTCCTCTCTCAGCCCTCCTCCTCCTCCTTTTCTCCTCCTGGTGCGCCAGAAGCTCTAACCAGCATGCAGCCATTTGTGCAGATCCTGGGGCTTCTGCCAAGCTAGTCTCCTCCAGGCCTGCGTGGCGCCGCTTTAGCCCATTCCCTCCCCTGCTAGACTTGGCTAGGGGTCGCATACCACCTGCCAGGTGCTAAAGTACCATCGGTGGTACGTACCACCAGTTAAAAAGCTCTGGTCTACTTTGTCAAATGCCTTAACTGAAGTCTAGGTAAATTATATCCACAGTATTTCCCTGTTTCACCAATTTAGTCACTTTGTCAAAGAAGGCAAGAAGGTTTGTCTGGCATGATCTATTTTTGACAAACTATCTTAGCTTTAGTAGTAGCTTTGCTTGTTTCTAAGTGTTCACAGATCCATTGCTTGATTATCTTTTCCAGGATCTTCCAGGTATTAATGCCAGGAAGATTGATTTGTATTTTCCTGAATCTATCTTTCCCCCCCCCCCTTTTTGAAGATTGGAACCACATTAGCTATTTTCCAGTCTTCTGTTAGTATCACTTATTAGGACTTCAAGTTCACCCTGTTTGTTTCTTATACTTTGAACTTTAGGGAATAAGCATCTTAGGCATCTGAATCCTTTTTGGCAGACCCTGCATTTGCTTCCTTCATCTCCTATATTGTATTGGAGTTCCCCTTCTTTCTTAGCACACTGCACCACACTATACACACCACATTACAAACTGAGAGACCATGAATTCTAGTTTTGCCTTAAGTAGAAGCCAGCTGTGTGGGTTTGGGCCAGTCACTCTGTCTCAGTCTAGGAAGAAGACAGTGGCAAATTACTTCCAAAGAAAATGCCTGGATTTGTCCAGGCAGTTTCCAGGAGTCAAAATCAATTCAAAGGCAACAACAAATGTCATTAAACACAGCTGAGATATATAATGTTGCTTATAAGTTGAGAACTGGAATAAAGGCTAAATATACTGTAGTTTACTAATTCAGGACTCATTGTGATCTTCTTCCAGCCATCAAATTAAATCAATTGTTCTAATACTAAGTTCCTACTCATTTTACATTTTCCTGTCACATTTTTCATCCTTTACCAATAGCATCCCTTGCTTGATAGTCTTGCTTCAGAATTCCTAGCACTTCTTCCATTCTTCCCATGTGTGTGATCTCAAGTAATCAGAAATAATGGGCAAATGATGAAGCAAATGTTTTTGCAGTTAATCTAAATGAGCTTTTAAGACATTGATATAATTAGCTCAGTGAAAGCTCAATGATCCTTGATTCATTAGCTCTTCACAGCATCACAAAATTGCCAGTATGGTCTGGCAACTGGAATGTTATACCTTATTGCCCTGATTCTGGTCTTAGTCTCATCCCCAGCCCATGTTTTATGCATAATTTAACCACGTTCTGATGTTTTCTGAATTGTCTATGTCATTTCCTTATTGTGTTATTTATGTCACTTCCCTCTCTGTTTAGGGGGAGATGTTTCAGCTGAACAGACTAACCTTGTCAGTGGTAAATTCTTGTGGCCAGAATACATTTTCATGAGAACATGCCTGGAAGGAGGATAGGATAAAGATACTATTGGTCAATGAATAGCCAATCAATGCCATTAAAATATTTACCCATTCAGTCATGTGGACAATACATTTTGTATGACAGCAAAGGGAGTCAGAAGAATATGTTATTAACTGGCAGGAGTTTTTATCAGCATAACAAGAACTGGATTCTAGTATAATTTATTAATGTGAAAAGGCTAGAAAAATAGCATGTAAACTATGAAATATTATTCTGAATACTTATTAAATTCTGTTGACTTTTAAACATGACTCCTGCCTCTGAATTCAATGATATTTTCCTGATCTCTTCGCCTCAACCCTAGCAGTTTCCCAACCTAATAATTCAAAAGTCAGTGTGAAGCCCTCGTCAGTAAACTGCTTCTGTGCCAGTACTGATTATGCCCTTCATTGTACCCTTGCTTGCCAACAGCCCTTCACTCAGCTGGCAGTGATTCATGAGAGGTCTGTGACCAGTTTCAGCTCTAACCATGCAGGCAAGGAAGACCTGCTGAAGGCAATGTCATCTTCTGCTGTTAGATATTTACCGTTTCCTTGATGGACAGTTTGTTATCGCCACAGTATTTTTTTGTAGCTTTATTTCTGAGCTAGACAGAGATGATACGAACTTTTCCTCCCCTATGCCAGTTTAGATCGATTCACAAGTTTAAGAGATAAACAAGCCTCATTAAAATAGGAGTGCCTTTCAGGTCTAGCTCAGCACAACAAATGCCCTAGCATTAAAACCTTTGCCAATCAATGAAAGGAAACTGGAAGAAACAGCACCTTCCTCCTCAAATCCCACATTTCAAAAGAGAAAAGACAATCAATACAGGTCCAGCAGTCAGCCGGCCATGATGTTTCTCACATCAGCCGGCCATGATGTTTCGTACCAGACGGCCATGATGTTTCTCACATCAACTTTCCTGCTTAGCTGAGCAGAGAGCAGCAGCATTAATATAGTCAAGGCAGGTACTGCAGCTTCTTTGAGGTCAGTCTTGAAAAAAAAAAAAAGAACAACTACAGGTAGTCCTTGGCTTATGATCACAATTGAGCCCCAAACATCTGTTGCTAAGTGGAACATTTGTTAAGTGAATTTTCCCCTCATTTTACGACCTTTCTTGCCACAGTTGTTAAGTGAATCACTGCAGTTGTTAAATTAGTAACACAGTTGTTAAGTGAATCTGGCTTCCCCATTGACTTTGCTTGTAAGAAGGTTGCAAAATGTGATCACATGACTTTGGGACTCATCAACTGTCATAAATACTATGACTCAGTTGCCAAGTGTCAGAATTTTGATTACATGATCATGGGGATGCTGCAACGGCCATAAGTGTGAAAGTGGGTGTGTTACTTTTTTCAGTGCCCTTGTAACTGTGAGTGGTCAGTAAATGAACTGTTGTAAGTTGAGGACTACTTCTGTGGTCATCATCTGCTGCAGGATCAGTGTGACCCATACAGGAATGAAGGACAACATGATGGGGGAGGGGGGGAGCTGGCAAGTGGAAGAGGCCTGCAGGCAAGTGTGGCAGCCTCAACATATATTGTGAAAAGTAACCACTAGAATAGCAAATATCTGTAGTAAACTCTTCGTTGCTGTCTGGTGGCCATCTAGATTTTTGGAGTCTCAAACCGAAGTGATATTTCTGCCAGCACCTCTTTCCCCCCCCCCCCCAGAGACAGTCCTTGAAACCGACTTTTCTCTCCAAGCTCCAGGTACAAAAGGAGGTCCGCTCTCCTAGCTTTTGAAAGGAGGTCTAAGATTTCCCATCTGAGAAATTTGCCATGCAACCTAGAGAGCTTTATTGTCCCCACCCCTCCAGAAGAGAGAGATTTCCTCTTTCAATATGTGCACAGATGCATCACATATATGTGGACATGCAGGAAAAATATATTTAAATATATAAATAAGAAGACTAGAGGCAACATGTTTGTGTGCACACCCAAAAAAGAAAACCTCTCCCTGACTATCAAGAAAATATACTGAACAGGAATGCTGATATGGAAACAATTTTCCCTGAAACGGGAGGGTTACACACTCTGAGGGATTAATTGAGTGATTCCTTGGTTTCCCTTAGCTATTTTGCTTTGGTCGCTTCTTTTGTCTGCATCGAGGAGGTTTACTGATTTACATAGTTTGTAACAATGTTTTTGCTATTGGTCCTTTTTTTATTCATGTACTGTCTGTTTTCACAGGCTTATTAGACAACCCTAGGATGCCAACACCAATGCCATCATCATTGGCATGGATGATGTTGCCTACTTTGGGTAATGAAATGTCTGTAAGAAAACAACCCAGTTCAGAGAGTACCAAGGACCCCTCATTTAAACTCTTACAAATATTCTTTTTTATTAGTTTCTGGTTTGAAGGATTGTTCATGATAGTTTGGCCCTCTCCAGTGGGTCATGTTTGGGGAACTCGTAAATAAGTTATTTAATCAGTATACCGCCTCTCATTATAGTCAGCTCTACAGTAAGACAAACATCTACATGTATGCAATTGCTTATGATTCCTAAGCAAGTCTGTAAATCTAATACCCACTTGTATGTCTGTGCCACCTTTTTATGAATTCTTTGATTTACCTTTGTATGATGACTTCAGCTATTTCTTAGAAAAAAATAATACTGTACAGACTTCTAAAAAACAAATCTGGTGCTAGGGGAGACACAGTGTACTTCATAACACACTCCTGCAATAAATAAGAGAGAGCTATTTTCAATTCAGTAGACATGTACTCTGAGATCTGCTGCTGGGAAAAAAAATTGGGTATTTAGTGCAGAGAATTCACAGGTATGAATTTGAGACTGAGGAAGAGGTGCTAGTTGCATCGGTCTCCTTTACCTGCATGAAAACAATCCATTTGCATTAGCAAATGTGGTATGGATATATTAGTTTTGTCTCATAAAGTCTGTTTGTGCACCTGTTTGAACTAGGATAGTTAAATGCATAGTTTACACAATGGGTAAAGTTGGTTAGTTTTAACCTTAAGGGATTGGTTGGGTTATATGGCTTAGCATGTCATGTGTACCCAGGCCATTTACTTTGTTCATAGTTCAGTACTCTATGAAAGCAGAAAATGGGTTAATTCAAAGGTCAGATTAAGTGTGTTAGCCAAATGCAATCAATTCTTGGCTGGCATGTGGTTAGTGACAAGCTAAGCTTAGCAAGAAGCCAAAAGTACAGATGGGTTTGAGAAGATAAGAAGGAGTCTCATAAGATATTTCTGCAGAGGCTGGGTGGTCACCCATTGGGGGATGCTGCAGTTGCAAAGCCTCTATCTTGAACCAAAAATGGAGAAGATGCTCTCTATCGTCCCTAAGATTTTACCTTGGGACTTTTGGGGAAATTTTAGGAATTTTGAAATGTTGCCAGGATACAAACAGTCAGACTTTCCCCCACTGTGAAACAAACAATTCTAATTTATCACAGGAATAAAGGTCTTTGCCAGTTGAAAGCATGAATATGAGTCACAGGCTGATTCAATATAATATTGTTTATTACATTTATGCCATTTGCTTGGTTGTTCCTGGGATGTATAGACTCTCATGTTTGCTCCCAACAATGTTATGAGGAAAGAGGGAGGAGGTCAAGGTTAGTAACTTCATGGCAAGAGAGAGGTTTGAACTTTTGTCCTTCCAATTGTAGCCTAACAGTCTATCCACACTAATTAAAACTACAGTAGGTAAATAATCTCTCAAGTCGAGTTCAACTCCCAGTAAATACAAATTAGAACCTACTAAAAACATAAACTCATAGAAGGGAACAAAAACTGAGAATCCAGGACAGATCCTTTTAATACAATTTGGTATCTTTCAAATATAGAATTTTCTCCTATATGTATTCCATAGTTTATCTTATTCCTCTTTCAAACCATTTCTTGCAAATTGTCATCATTTTCTTGTGAGGTTGTTTTGCAGCTCATTCCCTAAGTGCTCCTGAAAATTATGTAGCTAGACTACATCTGACAAAAGAATAAAGTATATCATTGTAACCAGTGCTTTTTTTCTAAAAAAAAAAAAAAAAAAAAAAGGTGCCGGAACTCACACACGTCATACAACCCGCCTTGCCTACCCTACAAGGTTCCATCCAAAAAAGGTGCCGGAACTCCATTCTGGACGTTCTATGAGAAAAAAAAGCCCTGATTGTAACATGGTTGGTTTAAATTGAGTTAACCCAGTGTTCGAACCAGCCATCGTTTGTAAAGCAAGTTTTATAGCTCAGTATATTGTATGAACCTAGTCAACTGTGGTTACTGTTAAACCTTAGTTCATAGTTGTGTGAATCTAGCCATGGAGTAGAATGTAGACTAAATTGTGTAATATAGTATTGGGTTATGACTGGAAAGATCTAGATCTAGAACTATCATACTATCACACAATTCATTATGGTGAAGCATATATTCTGGTTCATATCTTCCAATCCCTTCTCTGAAACAGCCAATCCCTTTTTCCAGCCAGTTATCAGTAAGGTGTTCCCAGAGATGCTTCTTGGTTCCAAGGTTAATTCTTTATAAGTAGGTAACTCTTATCTTTTAAAGTGGGAAATGGATCCCTCCTCTCCAAAGGGAAATTATGCACATCATATATAGGTTTCAAAAGCCACATAACTATCAGGAAGCCAAGTAGCATTTTCTATTTCTCTTTACAGTCACCTAGTGGTTAACTGGATTTTTGCAGGACACATACAATTTTTTTTTCATGTTCTCACAAAGGAAAATCTTGGAAATGGAAAATCTTATGGCTGGGCCTTGGCAGTGAAATGGCCCTCAATGCATTAGTTTTTAATAAACAATTCAAACAAGTTCGTGCATGTTGTTTGTATTGATTTTCATTCATTCAAGAACAATATTTGGGGGAAAAATATAGTATAAATGTGCAGCTATAGTGGAAACCTAACATTTGAATAAAAAAAGATAATCTGGCATATCCCTTTTTATAATTCTTTTAATAAGACAGAATTGAATTTGTTCTATTTATACATTCTATCTACTGTTAACCATTTTCAACAGCCAAACATCCTAAAAGTATGTTGCTTTTCCTTGGAGCCTTTCTCCTCCCATTCTTTCTGATAAAGATGAAGAAGGTAATCCTTCTACAGCACTCAGCAATTATCATCCCAAGCTATTTCACAATATCATTATTGTCAAAATAAAAATGATGGGAGAAACTGTGTTTTTTCTTTTGAGCTCCCTAAAAAAACCCAATGCCTAAAACAATGTAATGTAGGGAATCTGCTTTGCAACAGCCTGATAGGTAGTTGTCCATGTTTTGCTTAGAAGCCTCCTAGAATATTTTCAATGTTTCAAGTTCTAAGGAAATATATCATCCATACCAAGTATTTCCTGGTTGCCCAAGTAAACAAATGAGCAGCAAGTGCAGCTAGCCATACTATTAAACAATGGTACACAAAGTGGATACCAATAAGTGAGAATCTTTTCATGAGACAGTTGGCAAGTAACTTCTTCATGCATCTTTTCTAGAACACTCACAGATCTTCTAAAGCAGCCTGGTCACAACTCATCTGATCACTTGCCTGATGGCCATATCAGCAGTGTGCAGGTCCAGATTGGTGATAGCCTTTCTCGGGGATCTCCCACAAGTAACAAAGGTAAGATAATCTGCCTGCTCACCTCCATGCATTCACATATGCACACACCTACAGTATATCTAAGCTAAAGACAAAAAAGAGAATCTGAGGGATTATTCCTCTGCCATAAGAGTTAGAAGGGATGCCATTTTATAACTGGGATAGAGGAAAGAGTGTAGGTAATCTCCGAGTTACGAGCATTCACTTAACACTCTTTCAAAGTTACATGATGAGTGCCCCCTAGTGCTTACAAGCAAGTCCCGAAGTTATGAGTATTGCAGTACCACAGCAGTTGTTCGCCCTTACGAGTGACCGCAGTGGCTCTGAAACATTCACCCTGGTTATTCCCTCCCTCCCTCCCCACCCCCACCCCCGGTCTCCCTAGGCACCAGGCCTTCAATACTCACCCTGCGAAGATCAAGATCCTTCGCTTTCTTGGTTGCTCCAGGCCTTCGGTGCGTTCGCAGAGAATGGAAGCCTAAAATAATGCAAGATCACGCAAGATCAGTGGGGCGAGATCTCACGCCACTGATCTCACGTGATTTCATGGTACTTTAGGCCTCTGTTCTCTGCAACAGAGAAGGGAATCGAAGCTGGGGGACGCTTCCACGTGACCTCCTGATGCTAGATCGGGGCTATGGAGGCCTTTTTCAGGCTGCTACAGCCTGGATCTGAGGCCGGGAAATGCTTCCACACACCCCTGTGGCCCAATCCGGGGTCTGGAAGCATTTTCCAGGCCACTGCCGCCTGGATCTAAGGCTGGGGGATGCTTCCGCGCCCTGCCCCGGCCCGATTCAGGCTCCAGAGGCCTTTTCTAGGCTGCTGCTGCCCAGATTTGAAGCCTGCGGTTCGGGCCACGGGGGTGCAGAAGCATTCTCCAACCTGAAATCTGTGTGACAGCGGCCTGGAAAAGGCCTCCGGAGCCCGGATTGGGCCACGGGGGGACCCAGAAGTGTTCCCTGGCCTTAGATCTGGAAGGCAGCAGCCTGGAAAACACCTCCAGACCCTGGATCGGGCCACAGGGGGACATGGAAGCATCCACTGGCCTTAGATATGGACAGCAGCAGCCTGGAAAAGGCCTCTGGAGCCCGGATTGGGCCGCAGGGGAGCTGCAGAAGCGTCCCCCAGGCTCAAATCCGGGTGGCAGCAGGAACCGTGGCAGAGAGGAGACAGATTTTTTTCCAGGTGAATCCGGTGCAGCAGGAAGGGAGGGGAAAGCATGCAGTATCTTAGTGGGTCGGGGAGGCCTTGGGGGCCTGTTCCATTACTAGGCCCTCCATGGCCTTCCCCATCCTGAGATATCTCATGTTCGCTTAACGAGCTGCATGTGTTTTAACGAGCAAGGGAGTAATCTCGTTCGAGGTACGAGATTCACTCTATGAGTTTTCGAGTTACATGTGGAATGGGCAGGGTCCATTACACTCATAACTTGAGGACTACCTGTACTCAGATTAACATGCAACATCTCTTCTAGACAATAGGTAGTCTGAAAAGGGAATGCCATCCCTATGCTTATACCATGCTCTCCCTTCCTTCCACCTCAATATACCAAGTTGGTAAATGGAACTTTGTGGAACTTTAACTGTTTTTTTTAACTGATATATGTTTACATTGTAACATCCAGACAACAAAGCCTTTGAATTCTGGATATAACCATTTCAACATATCAAAGCAAGTGGCTTAAGCTTTTATAGTTCATCCACAATACATTAGTTGTACTACATCTGTTTGCCTTCTTGCTGTGAATGACATATCCACAAGTAAATAAGTACATTTTAGAAATACTTATCAAAGGTTGGTGATAGTTGTGTCCCTTAAATCATTCCATTCTGATGTTCTAGAGTAGCAGAATATGGATCTTTCTTGCAGAGACATGCAGCCTATTATCATGAGAGTGGGTAGCCAAGTCAACCTCCATGCATCCATACATGACTATATCTGCCAGTATGAAACAGATTCTAATCTAAAGATCCAATTTGTCCAACTAATACACGCCTAAAATTTCTATCTTGCCAATAAGTTTAGACTATACAAAAAGGGGTGGTATGCTACTATTTCTTTGGCATTCTTCAGTTCTCTGTTGGGCAGAGCTGTCTCTTCTTATTTGCCCATGTATTTAAATGCCAATTTCTGATTTCCTTCCATTGCACCCGCCCATCACCTCTGACTATGGTAAAACTTAAGAAGTACCAATGCAGGTAACTTGCCTGAGGGGCTGGCAAATGTAATGTAAACTACTTAAGGTGGGCTGTTTAAATTTACACTTGCCATCCTTTTTCCCTTCAGATCAGAAACACCTGAACAATGCTGTAATCAACTCCTCCACAATCTCACAGATTGGGCTATCACACTCGCATAACAATCAGCTGCAAATGACAAGTGTTTTACCTAACCAGGCTTCAGACTATGCCAAATATGCAACTCTCAAGGCTGTAGGTAGGTGCCATTGTGTTTGCATGCTCATTGACATAGCATTGGAATATCTGGACCAAATGCAGTGAGAACTGGAACACGGCCTTAGTGTTTGGGGCTGAAGCTCACTGTCTTCATGCCCGCTCACCCCCATTGCTGTACACCAGATGACATCACCTCATTGTTGTTGACATTCCACTCTGCTGGGTTGTAGCTTCTGAATTTCACTAATGTCAGAGAGGATTAGATGAGGTGGGAAGGAATAGACAACCCTGATTACAGGGGAAGAAAAAAAACAACAGCTAGAACTAAAAATGTAACAAATTTAGAGACATAAAAAAGGCTTGAACAGGGCAAAGAATGTATGCCTCTTAGCCTTACTGCAGAGGAGGTGTTTTGAATACCCAGGAAATGACTAAGAGGTGTTCCCAATTATACTTTAATGTTTATTAGCTGCTCTTTAACACATATTAATCACTACATTATGCACCTGTACATGTGGGTTTTCCCCTCCTTCTTTGAGTAAGTTTTACACATATTAAGCAATGAGTAGCTAAGCTGTGGCATGCCTGCCATGAATAGCTCAGGCTGTAGCTGTTGTCATATTTCTGGAAATAAGTTGAAAGATTTAATTATTGGTTAAATTAATTATAACAGTCTTAACCTTCTTGTGACACTAACAAGAGAGACAAACAAAAAAAAAGAGTTAGAGATGCTAGGGAGGGTAGCCATCAGGAAAGCTACTAGAATTTCTATCAACTTAATAATTGTTTTTCATTCCCTCCTCTCCCCACACCCATATATTCCCCTGTAGAAAGTGCCCCCGAAGAATTCTACAAGAGGTTTCCCATGGTGGAGATGCCATCGTCAGGCACCTTGTCATTTTCTCCCCTGACACTTCATCAAAATGACCTCCCACCTTTTCCAGAAAGCACTGCTCTCATTGGCTTGGGGACACCAGGACAGAAAACTAAAGTGATGAAAACCAATGCAGGCAGTCCTGTCTTCAAAGGGGGCTGGGATCACAGCCATCCTGAATTTCGACGACAAGCTTATGCCACCAGGCGTCAGTTCAGTATTGAGAAGCTGCCTGAGGTCTTCAGCCAAACCCCCACTCATTATGCCCAGCAACAACGGCTTTTTTCCACTAATAGCAAGACTGAGGTCACTGTCTAGGATGGATCTATGATTCATTCCTATATTCTTCCCTTTGAAGCAGTTGGTGAAGTAGGGCCTGACAGTTTAGAATGAAGTTGCTTCCCTCAATGTGCCACTCCTAGATTCTGGAAGGAGACATAGAAGATATAAAGAAAAGTAGAATGCTTGCCAGAGCTGATGATCGTCTACAATTGTAACAGAACTCATCTGTTCAATTAGGCCAATTTGATAAAACCTGGTCAGCGTGCTTGGTGAAACCAGCATGCCTGTACTACCCTATTGCTTGATGCACTGCTATTGTTTCTTAATTGACTTTTTCATCATATCATACCAGAATCATCAATACAAAGAGAAAGCCTTCAGGACTCTATTACTGCATGGAACTGCGTCAAAAGAGGGAATATATTTCTGCCCTTTCCATTCCCACAGTGCTCTAACAAAAGACAAAACTAATTCATGCAATAGTTAATTGGTACCTTGTGTTTGGACATTTATCCTATACTATATTTCTTTTCAAATTTATATGTGGTTAAATTTCTGAAGGAAAAAAGACAGGATATAAATCTAGTAATAAATGAATAAAAATAAACAGTCTGAAATGGAAGCACTAAGGAATGTCAGAAAATATATGTCATTTCCTTCATTTTAGCTTCACTTTTTCTCTCTATAGCATTTGCTTTAATGGTATTTTAATAAGTCATTTTGGGGCTTTGTATATAAATATTCTATACAATGAACATGATTTGCATTCTCTTATTATAGGTCTCATATTTAAGTGGATGACTTTAGAGAGTTGAAAAAATCTGGTAGACCATAAGGTATAATTCCCACCAAATTATGAGATTTATGTAAAGTATTTTAACAACATCATAATGGTATCTTGTTAAATCACAAAAGGCATGTGTGTGATCTTGTAAACAAACATATCTGTGAACATATATTTGTAACACCATGGCATTCCCCATTGCCCATATGTAAACATTTTATTAGTTGTATAGTAACAAATTCAAAATGAGGAAGTTGATACTTCATACTTCACTTTATGTCACATTTCACTCTGGCTCTTTTCACTGAGTCTTTTTTCATGATCTCTTGACCACCAGATCAGATACAACATGCTCCACTAGTTGATGTGTAATTGGAATTGTAGTCATGTTTTGATGCGTCTTCTAACATGGAAGAAAATCTTTTTAAACTGAGTTCTTGCTATTAAAATATACAAATGCTGATTTTCCCTGAGATGCAACAGAAGAGTACTTGTGATAGATACCAACTAAGTGCAGCAGTAGCATGCTGATTTAAATTCAGCCACTGCTCATTTACTTCAACTTCTGAATATTGTTCCAAACTCTGACTGCAAACAGGCACATCACTAGGAATTTTACCTTCATTATAGTTTTCCATGAAATTTCTTAATTACTCTAAAAGACTGCAATTGTTTTATATTCCATTTTTAAAACTTTAAGGCACATTTTAGATACAGTATATAGGGCATGTAATATATATAACAATCCCTACTAATAGAAATATTCATTCTTTCAAAGGGGACTTTTAGCTCCTTTGTCAGCCTCTATCCTTTTCCCACATCCCCATTTCTCCCAATCAAATCGACATATTCTGGGTATTATTTTTGTGTTTTATTTATCCTCGTAAAAAAACATAAGCCCAGCAACAAAGTGGGAAATATATGATTAAATATGGAAGGCCACTAATAGGCTAAATGGGCAAGAATTATAGCAAGGAACATTCATACAGAGGAACTTTCGATATGCCATATGCCCATCATGTTAGCAAATGTTCTCAGAGTCAACATATGTTCCTAGCACTATGTTGAGAATGTCAAATGGTGGTTCTATTGAATATATTTTGCTATGGCATTTCTGCCCTCTGCTGGTCAATAGAGAAATAAAATACATTAAAAAAATTGTCCCTTCTATGCATCATACGTCAGCTGTAAATACTGAGAACTAGGAGGTCAGTATTGCCTTTGAATTCCCACATTCACTGAAGCTCATCTTTATAATTTCCTCTTGATCATGTTTCTGAATAGCACCAAGGGAAAACAAGTAACTTACTCCATTTCCAAACTATAACTAAAACACAGGCAAGGTCCTCAGTTTCCCTATCCTTGCCTAAATATGCTGAAAATTAGTCTTGACATAAAATTCCAATAACCAAGATGAAGCAGTAAAAATAAAATGGAACTTTAATAGGCAAAAAAGTTGTCTTGCATATTTAAAATTATTTCTTTTCAAATCAACAGACTTTATAGTATGCTGTTTTATTTATAGGCAGCAAGCAGTGTGGGGTGGGCAGATGTTGGGAGTTTTTCTAGCACAGAATCCTTAAGAATTGTCATATATAAAGTCAAGTCTTTCTTATTCCAGCAAGTTGTCTATAGTAAAGGACCATTTTATATATTATCCTGACACATAAAGGAAATACAAATATACTAAACCTGTGTTCCTCAACTTCAGCAAGTTTAGTATTTTGGACTTCAACTCCCAAAATTTTCCAGCCAGCACACTGAATTGAAGTCAACAAACCTTACAAGTTGCTGAGTTTGAGAAACATTGCATCAAACAGTATTTCTAAGCAGTGATACACTATAGGAGAGGAAGAGAGTAACACTTGCATTATATAAGTATTCTCAAACAAATATCACATTTATCAAAAAAATAACCCTGATTTTTAAGATAGACCCTCAACACAGACCAAAAAAGATAGAAGTGGCAGGAAAAAAAACTAGGCTAAAATCCTGCACAGTATACTTACCATACGTGTCAAGTTACCACTGCCAACACTAGTTGAAGTGACTTCTAAAAATTCTCTCCCTGCCCAATAAATGCTTCCATGCGCCACACATTTATAAGTGTGTACCTTTATGTGTATGTTGTTTGTGTATATATCTATTTCTCACTCTACTAAAACCATACCTCCAAAAACAGGGCAGGACCAGGAAAAAGTATACATTAATGTGAGGTTTGTTTTCCAAGGACTGCACTAGAAGATAATTGGACACAATGCTTTACTTTACTATACCTTCCATAATAGGCTAGTGCCCTAGGCTAATTCCATCTTCCTTCGCTTTGAAATGAGGTGGCAGCAAATAAATTTAATCAACCAAATAAGTCGATGTAGCCATGTAATTAAGTCTTTGGTGCTCTATCCTCAACTGGTAAAACTCTTAAGTGGCAAGCAGCATACAATCTTTCCCTCCCTCCAAAGGTTCTTGCATTTTTGCAACTAGGTCCTGCCTCACCATTGTTGCTACTGAGCACTGCAGCCGAGGTCCCAAGCCAAGCTCCAGACAGAATCACACTACAATGTGTTGTTTACCATAGATGCTGATCCTGGAAGTTGACTGACATCACTTTTGCTTACCTGTAATGGTTGTAAAAGTCTGGATCTGGCTTCCCTCTTCATTTGCTTGCTGTCTTCGCCTTATCTCATTTTCTCCTACACACCCACATTTTGTAGGTTAAGAGCCTGGATTAAGTCAGGCTGCCCATGGATGTTAGCATGTTCCTAAAAATGCCAGGCTGGGGCTCAATTAGCCAGCCAGCTGGAACCCCAACATGGATGCTTGTGAGTGAATTGTTTTCCATAGCAAACTAAACATTTGTATGAGAGAGCAATGAGCCCAGCTGCTTTTCCCAAGTGTAGTTTAAGTTTTTAAGTTTTATTGCATTTATATCCCGCCCTTCTCCTGGTGGACTCAGGGCGGCTTACAGCCAATTAAAACAGAACAATTGATACAATATACAAAATTAAAACAGATTAAAAAATATATTTAAATAGGCCTTTCCTTATTTTTAAAAGTTGATTAAAAATCCAATAGTAAAAATATCCTTAGGCCAGTCCTGCCTGCTGAAACAGCCATGTCTTGAGGGCGCGGCGGAAGGAGGGGAGATCCGGAATCACCCGGATCTCTGGGGGCAGCTCGTTCCAGAGGGTGGGGGCTCCAACAGAGAAGGCTCTCCCCCTGGGGGTCGCCAACCGGCACTGTCTGGCTGACGGCACCCTGAGGAGACCCTCTCTGTGGGAGCGTA
>NW_015386525.1:593056-602909 GCF_001527695.2 Protobothrops mucrosquamatus
CACTCCCAGTCCCACCAGACGCCGCAGCATGATACCGTGGTCCACAGTATCAAAAGCCGCTGAGAGGTCCAAAAGAACTAGGACAGAGGAATAACCCCTGTCCCGGGCCCTCCAGAGATCATTCACCAATGTGACCAATGCCGTTTCCGTGCTGTATCCCGGCCTGAAGCCCGACTGGAGCGGGTCTAGATAGACAGTTGAGAGATAAACTGTAGACTTCAGTTTTGCCCCTCTCTTTCTCACAATTAATTATAATTGAACTGAGTTGCCTGTTAATAAGGAACATTTAGAAAACTAATTATTCTTATATGTACGAGCCAATCACTCTCTCATACACATATACAGAGAAACATATAAATATATACATATACAGCATGTATATTGTGGAAACCTTTTGATGGCTAATAACACCACTTTTTTGGAGTAGTACCATAAAATTATATATCAATGGAAAGATACTTTAATCAAGAATGTAATGCAATAACTTTTATGAAGGATTTGCTACTAGAATAGCAGTTATAAAGAAGAAAAGTGAAACACGTAGAAAAAATGAGATATACAAAAATTACCATAGAAAAAACGATATATACAAAAATTATCACCATGTCAGTTAATACTTAGTTGGGTAACCTTTAGCATGAATTACGGCCTTACGTCTTCCCATGGAGTGAACCAAGTCCTTTAGTTCTGCAGCTGTTATAATGTGAAACCAAGATTGAATGATTGCTTCTATTAACTGGGTTTTATTGCTGGGTCGCTTCTGACTAACAAGTTTCTTTAATCGGCTCCATAGATTTTCAATTGGGTTAAGGTCTGGGCTATTCCCAAGCCATTCCAGCTGTGGAATATGTTATCTTGAAACCACTTTTTGCACACAGCAACAACATGACATGGAGCTGAATCCTGTTGAACTATAAATGCTTCATTGTCTTGGAAAAGATCATGGGCTCAAGTATTTCATTAATGTATTTTTGACCATTTATATTCCCATTAATCACACAAATTCTGCCCACATCTTTTGATGTCATACAACCTCAGATCATAACACTGACTGGGTGTTTCACGGTACACATAATGCAATCAGGATGCAAATCTTCTCTGATTCTTCTCCTTACGTATTTTATGCCATCACTACCAAACAGGGAGATCTTGGTCTCATCACTCCAAATAACACTGTCCCATTGTTCCTCTGTCCAGGTAACATGGGTTTTGGCCTAGTTTAGTCTTTTCAACCTTTGTTTGAGAGATAAAAGTGGCTTTTTTTGTGGAATTCTAGATTTTAGGCCAAATTCCTGCAGTCTGCGCCAAACAGTCCTTGCACTCAACTTCACATTGCATTGCGCCATTTCATCTTGTATACACCCAGATGATTTTCTTCTGTTACATAGACACAGTCTCTTAATTCTTCTATCATCACTTGCTGTTGTGCACCTTTTTCTGCCTTTACCAGTGTGATTTTGTAGTGACTGAGTCTCCTTATGCCTCTTAAAAAACTTAGAAATGCCACTTTTGGTTAAGTTTCCACTAATTTTTCTTCTAATTTCTTTATAACTGTAGCCTTGTTCACTTAATAATACTATTTTACATCGCTTTCTGGGCAACCAGTCAACTCTTTGCACCATTACTTTAATTTTATTACGTTTTACAAGCTCACGAAATGAAAGAACACAAAAACCTCCAACCAACTTGATAGCGATCACATAACACACTGGTCTGCCAGTCCTCTTCCCTCACTCAGTCTGTCTGTGTGTGTGTGTGTGTGTTTGTGTGTGTGAGAGAGAGGGCACTTGTGCTTCCTCCCTCCCTCCCTCCCTCCCTCCCTCTCTTTTTCTCTTTCCTCTCCCCCCTCCTCTCCCTCTTTCCTCTCCCCCTTCTCTTTTTCTCTCCCTCCCTCTTTCCTCTCCCCCCTTTCTATCTTACCCCCCCCCTCTCTCTTTCTCTCTCCCCCCCTCTCTCTCCTGGCAAGCTGGCTTCAAGCTGTTCTCCAACAGGCTGGCTCTCTCCTGCCCTTCCTGCTTCCTGCAGAGATGCAGCCAAGGCAGGAGCCCCGCCCAATAAGCTTGTCAGCTCGTCGGAGAATATACAAACACACACACACATACACACAGAGAGAGGGGGGGAGAGAGACAGAAGGGAAGCGCAAGTGCCTCTCTCTGTCTCTCTCTCTGCAAATGGCAGAGGAGGCTGGGAGCCGCAGGAGAAGGCTCAAAGAGCCACCTGCGGTTCTGGAGCCGCAGGTTGCCAACCTGTGCCCTATGCACCCCGCACCCACTTACCTTGCAGCGAGGCCTCTCCTCGCCGGCCCATTTCTTCTGAGGCATCTTCTGCAGCCAGGCCTGCATTTCTCAGTCACAGGCCTTTCCTGAAAACCTGTGCAGCCGAGAACTGAGCTATAGATTCAATCCATAGCTCGGTTCTTCAAGACATCTGCAGCCAAGGACCAAGCTATGGATTGAATCAGTACTCGGCTGCATAGACCTTCCAGAAAGTCCTGACTGCAAAATGCAGGCCAGAATGCAGCTGCAGAATGAAGCTACTCCTTCGGCCCCAGAAGAAGTGGACTGGCTGGGTGGAGCTGTCAGTGCCAGAGGTAAGACATCCCCCGAAAGTAAGACCTGGTGCCTCTTTTGGAGGCAAAAAAAAAAAAAAGACCCAGTCTTATTTTCAGGGAAACATGGGCACATGCTGCTTTCTCCTCCTAGCAGAAACAACAAAGAATAGAAAAAAATGGGGTAAAGGGAAAGGAAGGAAAAATAGGAACTGAGCTAGCTGGAAATGAGGTGAAGATTAGAGCCAGAGACAACTGGACAGACAAGGAAATAAATTCACCAAGCTAACAGCTCTTTCACAATTAACAACTAATCTTCAAAGGTATCCATGTTTTGCAGCAGTAATGCCCACAACCATTTGCATCTCTGATGTCTATTCATCTTAGTTAATATAAAATTACCTTTCACCTCAAACCCACAATACTTTACAATATATTTCTACTGGCAAACAGGTTTATGCATTTTTGTCATAGTTCCCTTAGCTGTTTTTGGCTCCAAATCTTTCAGAATGGTTGAAAAAAATAATAAAGTCCATCACTAGGCACCATAGCATTCTGATGTTGCCTAGGATCATAATTATTTATAAATTGCAATCAATGGACAAATTACCTTTTGTGGGAGACAGTTTTGGACATTTTTTCTATATAACTCATTTTAAAGAAAGTTTGTTAACAATAATATCTGACCCTGAGTTAAATTTTGTCTTTATTAGATAAATTACATAATGATCTATACCAAAAGGTCACAACTGGGAATAACAGAAACTTGCATCTCTTGACATCAGCACCCGCTACATCTTCATGTATCAAAGCATCTCTATTTCTAATTTTATTGGGATAAAAAAGACACTTTTCATATCATATAAAAACAGAAAAGTTACCATTATATACACAAAACATATATAGGGCTAGATTAGGAGGAACAATTCCATAAATACATGAAGTGTATAAAACTGCCAAAAATATGTGAGAAGGTAGATTTCTCTGTAGAGATTACATCTATGCCATTATAATTTAAACAAGATTGCAACTTCATTCTTATGGCTGTGCAATATTTATTTATTCAAATTTTATAGCCACCCATCTCCATCCATTTGACTGATTAATATGAATTTTTTATATTGTAATGGCCATTTGGCTATAGCATTCACTGCTCTTTTAACAAAAATAAATTGCTTTCAATGCTTCAAATTCAAGAAACCATGAAATGCTCAGAAAGAAATGGATATTTTTACAAGTTTTTTTACAAATTAATTATATTGAATTATTTGCCCTGAGAGTGCCCAGATGGAAGCATTTGCAAGTTCAAGCCTACTTAATCAGTCTGTAACTCTTAAGAATTCACACTGTCTTTGTGTTAATCCCGGGCTGATTATTTTGTTTTGTAATAAAGCAAAATTTGCATGGATGTAACAGTAGTTGGGGGCCTAAATTAGCAATGATCTCTTATCTCCTCAGTCCCAATAAGGTTATTTTTCCTACTTAGCTGCACTGGGAATGCCATCATTAAGAATCTGTCTTAGTGAATGGAATGGTACTCTAATCAACGTGCCAATTTAAATGTGCCTCTGAATCAGCAGCACACTGGGACACTTATTCTGACTATCTAGCTTTACAAGAGAAGCAGACAGAATCACAGTATCCATATCAGCTATAAGAAATACAAACTTAAATACACTTCCATCAAGGAAACCAGTGATAACAAGCCCTTTTCAAATAGCATGGTCAAATATTAAATTTTACCATGTACCAGAATGGGGCAGGATACACAAACCAAACACATCCACTCACATATACTAGGAAAAAACAGGAAATCAATGATCAATGCAATGAAAGACTTAACAAAAAAAGAGAATAAGCAAAGAAAATAAGTAGGAGAAAAGCATGGCTTGTGGACCATATATATATATTATATATATATATATATATATAATATATATATATATATATATATATATATATATTATAAAACATTATTATATTATTATATTATTATATTACATTATTATATTATATTCCCAAGAGTCGTATTTTTGTTTTTATTGCTNACGTTTCGACGAAGTCACATTCGTCATCTTCAGGCTGGTGTCTTCAGCTTCGTGCTTAGAAGCACGAAGCTGAAGACACCAGCCTGAAGATGACGAATGTGACTTCGTCGAAACGTCGCCAAGGTACTTTTAATTCTACGAATGCGACTCTTGGGTGCGTCCATGTTGTGTCCAAATAATCACGATCACCAAGAGTAGATAAAATGTTTATAAACAATTAAAAAGTTTAAAAAACAGTTTAAAAGCAATAAAACATTTAAAATTATCGGCAACCGATAAATTGGCAACCGATAAATTATTGGCAACCGATAATTTTAAATGCCGATAATTTTAAATGTTTTATTGCTTTTAAACTGTTTTTTAAACTTTTTAATTGTTTATAAACATTTTATCTACTCTTGGTGATCGTGATTATTTGGACACAACATATATATATATATATATGCTCCCAAAAATTGTGGGAAAGAACATAAGGATCACTTCAGTTGGTAGTATAGCTACTTTACTACCAATTGGTGAACATGGAACTAATCTTTACTACTAGGTGATAAATCTTATATGGATGTAAGCTTTGAAAAAAAAACTGTATTTTTTGAGGATCAAGCTAAATGATTATCCACATGATTTAAAAGTGTGATTAGGCTAGCTACCTCTTTGTTTATCAGGCTTCCAAATCACAGTCTTAGGGAGGAACATTTTGTCCTTGTCCACATTTCATCTTGCTGAAAATCTCTTTCCAAAATGACTGAAGGTGGGATTTCCATCAGCAAAACAATGTTGGAAAAGATGTTAATGCTCTATCCCTTACCTTCAGTCCTAATTGAGATCAGGAAGCCTGCATCTTTAAAAAAAATGCAAAGAGATATCACCTAACCATTTTTTAATTAATGCTTTTAGTTGTATTTATTCTTTCTTGTTTTCCCTATCAGGAAAAATATATAAAAGGAAGATTCAATTCCTGGCCTTACAATGATGTTATAGATCAGTCTTCTACAAGCTGCTGATTCAGATGATACACCTTCTCATATCTTCTCCAACCAGCGATATACCTTAGTCACATAACAATTCCAAAACTTAGAAGGACTTTATCTTTGGCCATATTCAATGTCCTCCCAATAGTTGTTACTGAAGGGAGACATTAAAAAATCTCCTTCGAACATAGATTGTGTCCATGCTGTGAAGAAATAATTGAAATGATGGAACAAATTATTTTGTATTGTCTCCTCTACGAAATGCTCACTTGGAATTATTATGTCTATTCTTTATTAAACTTCTGGGTTGTTCTGATTTGTTTTAGCTTACGTTTTTATTATAAGATCAATCTGATTTTACTTCTTTACAGCTAAGAATTGTTCTAAGTTTGTACAGTACACCAGGTTTGTTTTCCTAATCCTCCTTATATGTTTTAGAGCATTTTTTTTCTTGTTATCCTAATTAATTGCAATTTTCTTATTTTATTTGCTGGTCTATGATTGAATAAAAATTGATTGATTGAAACTATAGTTTCTATCATTCTGATCATCATCAGTTTACGAAAGACTACAGGCTGAAAGAAGAAAGATACAGAATGAGATGAAGAGTATGAGACAAAAAGAAATTGGAATTTTTATAGTTTGCCAAGTTATAAGATATAAATAATTGTAACCCAAATAGCATAAAAACCATAGTGCACTTCTCTAGAGAACTGGCCTGACCTCCTAAAGCTTCTATTTTATAGGACGTAGGAGAAACTTATACTGAGGAGAAAAGAAGTTAAACACAATCCTATCTTCTTTGAATCTATCTATTACTGGACCAAGAACCATTGCAAATGCCATCAAATGAGACTTCACAACAATTTTTTTCGCTTTTTACTAACTCCTTACCCCAAAGATGTTTTCAATAGAGATTGTTTTGTAAAAAGAATGAGAGAGAAAAGAAAATTCCTCTTTCAAAGATATACAAGTTAATCAGTCCAAGATATCAGTCTCTGTCAGGGGAAAAAGTAACTTTCTAGCACCAGCATGGACATTCTTTTTACTTGGAAGCAAATAATTCACCACTTGCTATACACCAAGTCACTGTCTCCTATTAGTACAATGAAACTTCCACAGATCTGGAAGGGTTTTTAAGGAAAAAAAAAAGGGGGGGGGGACAAGAATTCATTCAATGTCTGATGAAACTATTCCTCTAAGGTTAGGAAGCAGCAATAGCTGTGCCACCACTTAGTTTCACAATCATCTGCTGACAGTCATTGCAGGAACGCATGTCGCCAATCTTCTCCAGTGTACGAGCTGCTTCTGCAAGTAGGACAGCACGCTGGCCCGGAGATGACAGAAAAGACAGGGGGAGGTAGCGGCAGGCTAACAGAATTGCTGTAGCTCGTTCTCTTTGTCCAGGAAGAACATCCAACTCACCTAAATATGAAAAGAAAAGACTAACAATAAACAACTTAGTAATGAATATGCAATCAACATGTTGGGCAATAAATGTATTGTAGAAGTTACCGAAATAACTTCACCTCAAGTTTTCTGCTAGAACATTCCAATTTTGCTGAATTCTGACAGTGCCCAAATGTTTCATTTGCTGAGACAAAACTCAATGTAGGCTTAGTATTGTAGTTACTAAAAAAATGGTACTTGGCATAAGCCTCTTGTTTTTAATGTCAAGATTGGTAAAAAGGATAACATTTGAATAGTCAAATTACACCATCTCACCCAGCTAAAAATACTATTGCATGCAATTAATATAGGAGCTCTTCTTTTGTGGTGTAATGAGTGCTTGAGAACAGAGTGATTTCTTTAGGCACGGAACAAAAAAACATATCCCCCCCAAAAAACTATCTTTGGTTCTGAATGTAAAAAAAATACCAAAAATGGTTGTAATATATCCAAGAATAATTCAGGCTTGAAGCATTAGGTGCCTCTTATCTACATCTCTCAAAAAAACAGAAATTAGGACTAAACTGAAATCAGCCAACTTTCCAAATGTAGCAACCTTGTCCTTTAGATAAGCACTTTTACAATTAAGCATAACCCACAGAAACATTAATATTTGTTATTGTTGTTCTAATATGTTTAAATATGTGAATTCTTAAAATCTATGAAGGAAGGTATGTTTCCCATTATCAGTTCCCACTCCTCTAAATCTTATCAGCAGTTTGTCCCATTACATCCCTTCCTGTTTAGGAGACAAGAAAGAGAAGAGCACAAGAACCGACTCACCTTGCTTGGTATTCTGTGGGGTCCGACGTCTGAGACTATGCTCCAACAGCTGATGAGTTCGTGTGGGGCTGGCCCCTGCCATCAAGCGCACAGTGGCCTCATGTAGGAAAACCTTGAAAAGTAGAAAACAATGGGATGTCATGGATATATATTTTTAACAGGCAGACTTGAAACAATCATTTCTTACATGTTGGCCAGATGTCTAAAACTGTGATGGACATTTGATAGATTTTAAAGTTTGTCTTTTATCCACCTTCATTCTCTTGGCAGATTCACCTACTCTCTGTGTATTTTGTCTGTTCTGTTTCTGTATTCCCTCCCGCAGAATTATCATAGCTGAGCTGCAAAAATCTGGACAAACACAAAATGGTGGCAGAGTCTTAATGGTCTGTATATCTTTGCTGACATCTAGTGGTCATTAAAATTGCACAGCCAATATATTGTAGTAGCCCAACTCTCCCATAGCAGATGGCCTGGCGCAGGTGCAAGGCTGACTTAGCTGGACTCTAAACCAGTGTTTCTCAACCTTGACAATTTTAAGGCATGTGGACTTCAACTCCCAGAATTCCACAGCCAGCATTGCTGGCTGTGGAATTCTGGGAGTTGAAGTCCACATGCCTTAAAATTGTCAAGGTTGAGAAACACTGTTCTAAACAGTTCATGCTGAGAAGACTGAAGAATCTGGGTGGCAATTTATTCCCCTGGGGGGTGAGAAGGAATAAATGGTGAGTCATACACCAACTTTTAAAACCACTATCCTCCTTTCTTAAGAGCATTTTAATGACCACCTTATCTGTCAACGCTGCTAACATTGGATGTTCCTGCTCCAACAACTGATGAAAATGCAGCCATTTTCTCTTTTCATTTAACATGCTTTTTCTGGTATTTAGAAATTAGGTGCAGTAAGGGGGTTGGGATGAGAACTCAGCTCAGCTAGCCATTATAATAACTCTGCTTTGTGGAAACTCAAGGACAAGCTGATAAGGTTTTGGCCGTGTTTTAGGCTAATTGGAGAATGTGATTTATGACAGCTTATTGGGGGTGGGAATTGCACTTTGTTATTTTGTATCTGGAGGAAGGGAATTTAGTTTTTGGGTTCAACTATGTAGTGCTGATACTTTGTTTCCCAAATAAAATGTTCTTTAAGGAAGAATTTTGCCTTGAAGTTCTTTTGATGGGTTTCATCTATCGGAACCATGACATTATCCTTTTAACCACTTTCTGCTTTAAACCAATGTAGAAAAAGTAAAAAGCTAGGAAATTCTCAGCTCATATCACAACTATATCACAAAAATAGGCCCAATGGTGTGGAACAAAGCATGTGCACGCACACACACAGAGAGACACAAATATAATTATAGAATTGTTTTAAGGATGTAAAATAAAATGAAATATTTTAACTTTCAGAAAGTATCATCATCATTTCATGCACAAGGAAAAAAAACACCTAGGTATCATGAGCAAAGCTTATAAATAATAGTATATCCAGAAGAAAATCTGTGATAATAAACACTGCAAACAATGTTAAAATATTTATGAAAAATAGATTCTGGCAGAGCAAATTTGTTCTTCTGGCTTACAATACCATGCACTCAGGAGAAAACAAATATGGAAATATGAAGAAAGCCAACATTTTCGCACTCTGAAATTCTCTGAATACCATCCATAGATTCTTACACACACATACACACCCCTACCTCTCTCTATCACATTTTTTACAAAGTTAAAAGACAAATGAAAAAAAAGTGAAAAAGTGAAAAAGTGTTTAAAACAATAAAAAGACAAGAAAAAAATATATTAAAAGCAGCTTCCAATCTTTACAGCAGTTATAGACCTACTTAATATCATTTTCCTCTTTCAAGATTACAAAACATAATTCCCCCCTCCCTATATACAGTTCTTTTTAATAAATAAATCCAGAAATTACCAGTTCATTAATAACCACTTTTAGCAAGAAGTCCACAGAGGGCTTCCAATATTACAAATTCTTACCTTTCGATAAGCAAGCCTGAAGCTATTTGCTAGTTTTCGCAGGCTGCCAAGATCACGCTGGA
>NW_015386525.1:603009-626643 GCF_001527695.2 Protobothrops mucrosquamatus
GGGCAGTAATTCTGCTTGAAAATTTCTGGTCATCACAGTCAAAGTTTCAGACAACCACATATGGCCCAGTAATCCCAAAAACTACGTCCTAGTTACCAAAATGCACAACAGTTTTTAATAATAGTCATTATCATTATTATATATTATTGCATTATTACATTATAGTAAACATAGATTTATTATAAAACTAAACAATAAACAGGAATTTAAAAAGTATCAGTTAAATTAGAATATAGAAAAAAAATAAGCAGCCACATTAAAAACCTAGACAATTCTAAAGGAATTAAATAGGTAACCCCTTTACAAAAATGATAGATAAAATAGATCCTATGAAATATTAACAGCATGTAACTACTTAAATCAAGTAAAATTAAGCAATATGCAACATAAAAATCAAAGAGGACTTTCACCAGGGCCAGTCCTTAAGCTCCAAGTCCCAATCAAAGGAGCACCCCTATTCCCCAGAGTCAAAAAAGATTTAAGCTCAGATTTAAAGTCAGAAAACCAGTATCTTCAATTGTGTTTAAAAAAAAAATCCAGGCCAGCGTACATCTAAGAAGATATCTCAAAGACACTGCTGCCAAATAATATTAAAATTCTTTATAATACATATAACATTGCTTAATCATTATTTGTTAACCAATTTTTGTTTCCTGTTTAATTAGTGCTTTGTGAAATTCTACTTTTAGAACAAATTAGAAATATAGTGAAACCATTATATTCATCTTGAATTGCATTAACAAGAGACAGCTGAAAAATTGATTTATCTGTGCATATATTGAAAATGTATCCTAAAGAAATATGCATTTGACTCAACAATTCCTCAGAAACAGAAACCAATACAACGTTGGATCAAAATAAAAATGGCATAAAGCATCAGTGTTCACAGAATTAAAATGTTGCACAATCTCTAATGACAAAATAATGCTTTATAAGAAGCATACAACTTGATTAATTTATTCTTTCAAAATACAAACCATAAGCAAAGTGTTAAATACAGTAGAGCAGCTATATGTTTGCCTTTTCTTTGCCTGGTATTCTTTGGGTTGTTTCAATCTACAATATTGATTCTGCATGTTATTTCTTGCACTTGATCTCTTTTTGGGGGTACAGTAATCCTTATTTCACTGATTAATCTATAAGAGGGTTGATGAATTAAATAGTCCTTCCTACCTTTGGATGATGGGCTAGATTAAATGGCCTCTTTATTCACTTTAATCTTTATATAAAGTTCCTAAGAATTCCGTCCGATACCAATGAAAACTTTGAAACCAAGGATCAGGAGACTTGACTTGTAGCGCAGAGATCAGGTATGCCTCTGAACTGCACTGCAGAAACATTGCATGAGTATTTCCAGAACATGCAATGCAACTACAATGCACTACAGTTGCCACCCAATAGGTATAAAGAAAGAATCTGACTTTAAGAAACCTTCATGTTTATGAAACTCAAAGTGCACTTAGTATTAAAAACAAAGATAGGAAGAAAGAGCCAATTTCATGATGCAAAAATTGAGAACTGTTCTTAACTATGGAAATCCATATCCTTGTTCTTCTATGAAAATAATTCATTTAGGATGCATAATTCAAGAGAAAAAAGAATGGGTCAAGCAAGCACTTGTCCTGTGCACTGTGAAACATGCTATCCCACCTGCCTTTCCTTTGGAAACAGGTATAATGCACTGTATGTATTTGCTGCACTGGAGGCAGGCAAAAGAAGGAAGAAGATTCTTCATTGATTCATGGGTGAATAAGAAGAAATTAGGCTTTCAATCTCAAAGACATTTAACAAAAAAAATGGTTTAATAGTTATCTTAATTCAAGTAAATGTGTATGGCTTACGTTGTTGAGACTTGTGCTTGAGATCCCACTTCTCATATTGAGACTGTTCCAGAGATGAGTACTTGCTCTTTCACAATGACTAAATGAACTATGCTGCCCATCTGCCTTGCTAGACAACAAGACATTCATGGCTTTGCATACATGGAAGATAGCTCTTACAAGGGCATTCCTATAGACATGTAGAGAGGAGGAGAGACATAGCAAGGAAAATGATTAATGTCTTTTAAGTTTTGTGAACAGTAGATTTATTTGTATCCTGCCTTTATTATTTTTACAAGTAATACCAGGTGGAAAAAATATCCAACATACCTGCCTCCTCCTATTTTCTCTACAACAACAACCCTATGAGATGAGTTGGACTGAGAGAAGAAACTGGTCCAAGGTCACCAAGCTGACTTTCATAGCTAAAGTGGAACTAGAACTCAACAAACCCTTTTTTTAAAAAATGTATTTTCAGATACTTTGCTATGTATACTGCTTTGGTATATATACTTCCCAAAAAGTGCTAAGATAAGCCCTATAAATGAATTATCATTAGATAATGATGCAATAGTAGTATAGTAGATTTCTAAACTGATATTTTGCATCTACTACTTCTAGGCAAACTTGGGATATCCAATTCTGTAAAGTTTTGGGTTAATTTAGAAACTATTTGAAGAAACAAGTTATAATTTAGGTTCATGGTACCCAACAGAGAGTTGTGATATGTTTATGGGAGATCAAAGTTAAAGATTAGGGAACTTTCTATTTTATTATGCCCCTTTTAGATTTCAGATACACAGTTGTACAAATAATATAAAAGACCACATACTCCATCATTTCCAAGCATTTAGGAATTCGTTCTACGTTGATAAACTGAGATTTCACAGCTGTATCATCACCCTTGAGCCAGCTGATTATCATTGTGATTGCTGATGACCACCATCTGCAGACTACATCAGGACCTACAAAAATGAAAGATCCTTAAGGGCCTTATATATCTCTCTCCAAAAAACAATCCCAGCCTTTTAAAATATGAATTCAGTCCAGGAAACAAAACATAGAGCCAAGAGGTAACAATGGGAAAATGCAGATTTAACTATTTCTTCATTCTGTTGTTCTATAATCCATTTTCAATCTTGTGTACTTATTTATAATCTTGAGGTCATACTGTAGATGTTGAAGCAAAATAGCTATTAAAGGGTTTCTCCATTCATAGATTACTGGCAAAGCTATCATCTGTCTGTCTCACAAAATGCTACCTATTATCCCTGCTTACTCTCATTTTCTAGGCAGGTGAATACATTTCCAAACAAAGCATAAGCAGCAACCAATCTTATTTTCTAAGAAAGCTTGTGGGGATTTATGAAGGATCAAAAAGTTATTTATTGATTGATTGATTTATAAAATTTGTAGGCTGCCCATCGTACTTCAAGGTAACTTTCAATGTTTCGAAGTTATCTTTGAAATAAAGATTATGTTAAAGACATTTTGCTGGCTTATACATTAATTACCCATTTTACTGTATTTTTTAATGTAAAGTATTTGCATTAAATCAGTGAAAGTATGATGCCTAGCAGACAGCCTATGTGTTTGAAGGCATACTAGTACCCCAGAGGGCAATCATTCCAGTCCTTACTGCACTTCAAAACTTGCCACAGGAAGAACTAGAGGAGGAAGACAAACTGAAATAAGAAAAGTATAAACATGTGTACATCATTTCACCATTCTATCTGAAAGCAATATTTAGTCTCAATTAAATATCCTGAGCCATTTAATCAATCAGATGATACCAGGACCACAAAACAAAGGATGCATAAGCTTGGAAAGCAAAGCCTTTGAATTACCCCATTCAAGACTTGAACAGCATTCCGGGAATCTGAATAATACGACACCACTTGCTCATGTGAGAGACTGCTGTAAAAGATCATTTCCAGATGCTGACTAGCACTATCCAGATCTTACTGAAATGTAAAGTATCATTATCATCAAATGAAGCCTTCTTTTTAGTAGGCTTACTATCTAATCCAGGCATGTCAAACTGCTGGCCCGCGGGCTGGATGCATCACGCTGAAACCGTGCCCACCCCATTGCCGGCAATGGGGAAAAAGTCACGATACGTTGCACGACGTCACATGACGTCGCGAGTTTGACATGCCTAATCTAATCACTGGAATAAATGGAAGGGTTGTGAGAAGTGGTCCAAGTAAATCTACTCTTGGACCGAGGTGTGTTATAACGCAGATAAGGGTATTCCCTTTTTTGTTGTAGTCAAGACACAATCTTGAACCTTGGCCTGCAGAGCTAAGAGCCAAACACCTGCTGCTGTTTCTCACATATGGGCTGTTTGGCCCATTAATAAGAGTGAAAACAAACATCTGACCAAGTCAGAACAAACCTGCAATAGTAATTAAGGCAAGTATACTAATCAGTACCTGCTCCTAGATTAAATACCTTCTTTATTTATCTTATATAGATGCTTTGCTCTTAAAGTCACTAACTAGAATTTACAAGACATATTAAGCTCCTGGTTGAATTACTAATTTTTACAGAACATTCCAAAAAAATTCAGAAAGCAGGTTGTCATAACATTCATCTTCAGATCACAGCAGGGAAGATATACTGATTATTATGCTTTCCTAGAGGAAAAGTATGTGATTTATTGAATCATTAAACATTTCCCTGTGTTAATGTGACTAGCATGAATAGTGGTAATTGTAATAAACAGGGGTATGTCCATGACGCAAAACAAAAGCAAAAAAAAGGGGGGGGGGGATTGGCCAGATCTATTGTTTCTTTCATTTCTTCAATAAGACTGCAGTTGTTTCTTTTTAGCATTAGAAAGAGCTATTAGACTGAAAAAACATGCACTCTACCAATATTTTAGAAATATATATTGATCAGATACATTATTGATCAAATATATTTAATCAAATGTATTTTGGTTATTAATATATATGTGTGTGTGCAGAGAAATTATATAATATAAATGTAAAGTATATGGAAAGAGTCACTACGAGCCACCTTGAACCGTGAGATGGGCAAGAAATTTAATAACAATTCAAACATCCATATCTGCCTATCCCAGGTCTATGGGAAGGACTCAATAAGTGGATAAAAATGCCAAATCCAGTCTAAACATCTGGCTGACTGTGCGATGAACTATAAATAGTAATAATAATAATGTAAATGGAGATAAAAGCAGAGGCACCAATAGTTCTGCAGAAATATCATTTCCATCAAGCTATTCTATCAATTATCACCCAGCAGCATGGCTGAAATAATGATGTAAGTCAGCTGAGACTCAGGCTTTGTTTTTTTTTAAATCCAATTAGTGTTATTAAATTATTGTCATAATGTTGTAAATTAGTGCTGAGTTTGCTTTCTTTCCTTCCTTCCACCTTTTTCTTCTATGTTGTGTTTAGTTGTTAACTACATTGCATGGAGGCAATGTATTATTAGTGATATGTGGGTCTCTCTGATAAACCTTGAAACTGAACAGTGGATAAAAAAGCAAAATTGAATATAAAAGATTTAACACAATACCAACTCAGCACTGAATAAGTGGAGATATATTCAGGATGAGAGAGAAAAGAAAGACGAAGAGAGAGAGGTTAAGCATGAAAACCACTGAACAAGTCTTGTATCTTTCACACATACCTAGGGCAGATTTCAGCACAGAATTTCCAGAAAAGGGTGGTATCCCACTTCCCAAAGAATCCACAAAAGAACTTAGTAATTTCAAGTAGTCCAAAGCATTAGCAAATTCACTGCAAGGAACAGTACAAAGTCAGACTCTTAGTAGTTAGGACAATGTATCATATTTTTACAATGAATCATAACAAACTAAAAGTTGTATTTTAAAACACTTTTTAAGACTGACCCCCTGTACAAAGAAAAGGTATCACATTCACATCCACATTCTGATAGGCAACCAATGTTCACCATGGTAATCTCATTCTTGTAGCACAGTGATAATTTTTTTGTGTGGCTTTCTCCAGAGATAACTTAATGATGAAGCTTGCCATGAACATTTCAATAAGCATAGCCAAGATGGTAAAATTAAATAATGTTGGACTTCAATCCCAAATAATTTGAGCAATGGATGGGTATGATAGCAAATGTCAACAAACTTCTTACTGCCCACCATGGTACAGGCTCTTATTTTTTATGTTAATCTGTTTTTTTGTAATTTGGACAAACTATTTAGAGAAATTGTACTTTGCCATATATCCAATTAGTACTGTGGATGGGTACAATCTAAGTGATGTATTATGAGAGAAGCAGTACTCATATAGGCACGTCCTGTATCATGTTACTTAAAATTAGGCAGCTGAAATGTATATTGCCATTCTTCCTCCAATGTTGAATTAATGGTTTTATTAGAACAGACAAGCTGAATCCTTCAATATTTCCAAGAAAACTGCCAACAACACTCAAATGTGGCTCACCAAGGTGTCTCATCATCATGGCTTGTAGCCCCTTTGGGAATCTGAGGATTCACAATGGATTCAACAGCTCTCTCCAGTAGGTTTTCACAGAATGCCTGGTGTACCTGTGCAATGGGATCAGCTATATATGCGAAGGCAAAACAATCAGTTTACTACTTTATTCACAAGTCCAACAATAAATACTTCAGGAGTGTAAGCCTTTCTTTTGTTGTTTCTAGATAGAAAACTACATTGCAGAAAGAATGCTGGTTTATGGAAAACTGTCCTCTTTATTGCTTTCACATGTTCTTTTAACATTAACAGTTTTTAAACCAAAGTATCTATAAAGCTAGCAGGAGAAAGAAAATGCATACACATAAGGACTGTCCACCATACTGATAACAGGCTTAAAGAAAGTATCTTCTCTAGCTACTGATTTTCACCTGGGTTCCTCTGAGTGGAGTACAGACTATCCTTAGCAGCAGCTTTCACTGTCCAGCTCCGTTCCACAAAATATTTCTGCCCCAAAGGATGGCACAACCAGCGTAAGGAATCAGGGATGTCACTGTGCTCAGAAGTACACAAGCTCTGAGCTTGATTTAAGAAATAACTCTGAGAAGAAAACATGCAATATTTGATTGAAAGTTAGAAATCCATGGATGAAAATTTTAATGTACCAACACAGAAGTCACTTTCATTTATTTTAGATGTAAATCCAGAAAGATAATTTAAATATGCCACAGTATTTAACCTAATACAGGTAGTCCTCACTTAGGAATCCCTTGAATTTACACTCATACTCTGTAGTGCCTTTCCATGGTACACACCCTTCATAACATCCGCACATAGCACAGGCCTGCCCCTATTCCATAGGGCCTACACATGGCATCCACCCACATGCATGTACTTCTTAATGCCCACCTATCCATTTGCCTGGGATGCAGTTTCAGTAGCATAAGACAGACCTTCTGGATTCCTGTCTCTTCCCATGTCAGTCATGTGAGGTCCTCACTTAACAAAAGGAGTGGAGACTAATGAAATTGCCTTCACTAAATGATACAGTACTGTGACATCGGACTTTACAACTGCATTGTTTAGCAATGGAAATTCTGTTGTTAAGTGAAGACTGCCTGTCCTGCTAAGTGGTTCAAAATAATCCACGCACCGCCAGGAAGCCCAGCTTGCCACCACAGCGAGTTTTCAGGCCAACTGCAGCAGTTAGATGAATCTCTGCCAGAGTGCTTGGTGAAATCTTCTCCTCTGCACATTCTGCCAGGTTTACAGCACACAATGCCATGTGCAATCCTGAGTAAGCTGAACTGGACGGAAGCTCACCTGCACCAGAAAATTTAAAAATATCATTTCTACCCTGTTGTGAATCACCTTGTACAAGTGATGCACTGCATGGTTTCATCTGGAAAAGCTCTTTTAGCTACTGAAATTTAGTACCATTCATATATTGCGATATTGCACAATATCTTATTGTGCAAAATCTTGCATTATCAAAAACAAGGAGCACTCTATAGACTCTAAGACATAAAATTATTAAAAAGCAAAGCTTTTCCTTATTTTGCAAAGAAAACTACATGAAGTAGGCAGGCATCAGGAATCAAACTTAACCTGAGGGAATCTTTACCTTTTAAACCACTGTTAATTTTTTTTAATCTACCTGTAATATGGAGTTGATGAAGTTTATGATACGCTAATGCTGCATCTCGCGCACTAGTTTTGGCTTCATCTTCAAAGCCAAGAGGAGTCTCAGTTGCTCGTCTCTGCTGTGATGTCCTCTTTAGCAGCCAGCGTACTAACCCCAATTTTTGGAGACTGTAACGAATAATGTTCCAGGAAAGGCTACAGATCAAGTCAAAACGAGAAGTAGGCAATGCTCTGCCCAGGGTAGAAAGACAGATCTGCAAATTTGATGCAGCAGCAGCAAAGTCCCCCTGCAAACAAAAGTAGTAAAACACAGGCTAAAGTTGAAAAGTAGACCTTTGAGAGTCTCATCACTTCCTAATTTTCAGACTATTCTGAGTCATCTTTGAAGATATAAATTTTATTCTCCATCTTCACTCATTTTTAAGCATTAATTTTTTTTGACAACCTCATTTATCATTCAGATTTTGGAGAGTCTAGTAAACAACATTTGTCTCCTTAGCCATTGATAAACCAGCTAAATTGCCATCATGTTTCAATATACCATAGACTTTTTCTCGCTTCCTCATCCTCATCAACTTACTTGAACCATGACATATCTGAAACACCAAAAATCTGGATCTGTATTACCTTGAAATCCTGCTGTTAATCCTTCAGTTAAACTTCAAGTCTCAGTCCACTTAAACAAATATTCAACCAAAATAACTTACTCCTTCTAATTAAAATCAGCATTTAGACACAGAAAACAGTGTTCCACTCAAAAAGAATATAAAAAATTTCTCTTGCCTTTGCCTCACCTTAGCTAAGTCCAGGTCTGCCTGTTTCCGATGCCGCCAAAACGTCACAGAAGAACGGGAATGCAGTCGTATCACTGGCTCTCCATGCACTAACAGTTTTATGAATACACTCAAGATAATAACACCGTTCACAAGCCACAAGATCAAAGTGGGCATCATCCAGCCAAACCAGCCACCTGATTCTAACAGAATTATTCAGACCAAAAGACATAAATCAGACAAGAAATAACAGTTCACATCTTAAGATAAGCATTCTTGGGAAAACCTTGATTATATAAAGATCATGCTAAGCTTAGTCAACTTGCTTTCTTCTCATCCTATTTATTCTTCTCTGAAATAGTACTGTTCCCATGCAGAACTCCTTCCCCCCAGGTATATACATACAAGAAAATATCATTTTACATAAGATAGAGATGTTCAGAAAAAAATACACAACATACATAAATCACAACACCTTCTCCAAAATAAGAACCTAATATGATTCAATCCATCCCTCATAACAAATACATGTATGCTACAATTTAAAAAATCTGAATGACATACAGCAGACAGAAACACTAACAAAATCCTCACAAATGCACAGTAAAATTTCAATTCATTAAAGAAACCTAGAAATGTACATCTCAAAAGCTCACAATCCTTTTGCACATAAGTACCCATTAACTGGGTCAGAGAAATGAGAATGATATTGATAGTAATATCCAGCCAATTATTTATAAATTATCATAATAAAATTGTAATCACCTTTTAAAACAGAATACTCCAGAATATATCATTAGCCAACGGACCATCATCTATTGTTTTCTCTTCCTTTAGCCATTTAGTTACTGTACTTGTCTTAAAAAAGCTTGAAAGATATCAACTTCCGGTTCCGGATCACGGCGCCTCTAGCCATACGAGGAGACTCGTCTCCTCATCAGCTAGTTTCCCTCTGCCAGTAGACCCTTATGCGGGTCGAAAGTCACCCTGGAGGGTGCGACTACCGTCGAGGAGGCTGTGCTCGGCTGCGGAGGAGTGGCGGTTGCCCCAGCTGGCCGAGCGAACTCTAAGGGCCGACGAAGATCGGCCAGTAAAATGGCCGATCACCCAGCTGCACCAACCGCAAGTCAAAAGAACAACTAAGCATGAAGACTCACCGTGGTGAATCTGGGTGAGACTCCTTTTTCTCGCGCTATCTTGATCTTTCCTGTAAAGAGCTCTGACTATTTCCCTTTGCTAAGAAAGCGGCGGCTGCCTATATCGGAAAAAGAGCTTAAAAGAAAAAAAAATTCTTTGTCTTTTTTGGTTGTTTTTTCTACCATTGGATTTTCTTTGTGGGGATATTTAGGGGAAAAGAAGAAAAAAGGGACATTGCTAATTTGTTCCTATCAACTTTATAATGTTGGAGATACCTCTCTTGTTAAATTTTAAAAAATAAGAGTGAAAACTTTTTTTTCTTTAACTTTATCAACTTGGAAAAAAGATTTTACAGTCCACTGCGGACATCTGGTGGCCAAAAGTGACATTACAACTCTATCTTTGTGATTGGATATGACAGTAAAAGAGAAATGATAATCTGATATTTGGGTGGTGAAGTTGGCTATTAGACCTTTGGAGGCGGATATTTGTGGACTTTTGTTAAATATAGTCTCTAATAAAGAAACAGGCTAGTCTACCACCAAAATGGAAGAAAATATTCCATATCTTGACTATGATCTAATTTTGGGGGGGAAAATTGAAATGAAAAAAGCTTGAAAGATATCAAATAAGCACTACTGGAGATATATACCTGGTTTTATTGCTTGTATATTCCTCTCAGAACCATGATGCACTGTGCTGTAAGTGTCCGGTGTTTCTTTGCTGTCCAAAAAGGATGTTAAAGGATTAAAGGAGAGACAGAGGAATGTGAGAGCACAAAGCAGCATCCGTGAGCGATCAACCATTCCAAGAGCAACAGGTGTGGAATCAGGTTCATCTTTAACCTGTGGAAGATTCAATATAGAAGAGTTAGTTCTGAAACACTTAAGACAAATAGTTGCTCTAACTTGCACAAGGCAGAATTTTCAATATCTTCTTTATAGCAGATTTATTCTTCTCTGATTATTTTCTTATAAAAATGTTCCACCATTACAAAATCCCCCCAAAGGCCACTGAATTGGAAATAAAAGAAAGCCTGTAGATCTATTCATACTTTTCTCCAAGTGGTGGATTTAAAAGACTTAAATAATTTAAACATTTACAATTTACTAAAATCACTTTTTATTTCAAATCTTATAATGAGATTTATCTTTGATGTGTCTAATTATGCTTCTGAAGATCATGGAGCAATTTATGAACTAATCTGTGTACCAATTTTACTGTTGCAGGCTGATATAGTAAATCATACATGCAAGTATAAGTAGTCCTCATTAGTGTTTCCAGACGCTCACAAACAAATCTGAAAAATTTCATTTTTGTTGTAATCCAACCATCAATCCCAGTCCATTTCAATTTGAAGTTTCAGTCTGAAATTACCCATATACCATTTCTCTTGCAGATGCCTCTATTTGTTTATTTTATCTCAAACCTGTCTCAAATATCCTGTTCAAATGCAGTGATAGTATATCTCCAACATTTTAGCAACTAGCATGAAACACTGATATTGAGAAAGGCTTTATCCCTTTGAATGTTCTGGTTTATTCAACTTTATGATTTCTTTAATATAAAGCAAAATATTACCCTAAACGTTATAGGACTTTTTATGGACTTTGGTACAGGATTTCTCATAATGAGAAGAGCTGAATCTGATAAGTCTGGAGGATTCAGTTGGTAAAAAAAATGCCATTGCTCATTATTGATCAGTGATCTAGAAAAGTCAATGTAAAATGTGATAAATTACTGAAGATACAACTTTATACTAATGGGAAGCAGATGATATATCTCCATCTGAATCAGTATCACACATGGGATCTTGTCTATGCTTCCCAGTGCAGATTGCCTTAGGAATATTAGCTACCTTTGCATCATCCAATAGTGGACTTCCCGGTTCTGAATCAATTGAATAAGGGGAAAAGCCTGCTGGTGATCCTGAGTCAGAAGCTGGAGGGGACATCAACACAGCATTTTGATTGAATTCGTCCATCTTCATATCCACATCATTGTCCACTAGACTGCTTAAGTCAAAACCCTTCAGCAATTCTGTGAGAAAAGATCACACCAATTAATTATTCCATTCGCAATACCTCATGTAATTAAATCTCCGCTTATTAATTGCACATCTATCTGCTAAAGGCATAATCAATTAGAACATCAATCAATGCAAGGGGACATGAAATCATTTAATTAACTTTGATAATACCTGCTTTACTTAAACTAAAACAATGAAATGTAATATTTAAAACACTTAACTGTTTTTCTGGCTAGACAGCTTAAGGATCATGTTCTCCTGTCGCAATTTATGGTTAACCTGCTGTAGGTATTTAATGTAGTCAATAGCTTTCCTCAATACACCAGACTTGTGCATCTGAAAAGAATGCATATGATTGTTTATTTATCTACCTTGTCATCTCTTATCACATTTTTATTTAGCAGTAAACGTTTTCTTAAATTTGTGTATGTATAGAGTTATCTTGAGGTAAGATGGGCAGCCTATAAATTTTAAAAATAAATAGGGGATTTGGGGTTAGAGAACCTGTTTGGTATAGTGGTTAAGGTGCTGACCCAGAAGCCAAGAGCCTGTAAATTCTAGGCCTCCTTTAAACAAAGCTGCTTGGGTGACTTTGGACCAGTCACTCTGTCTCACACCAATCCACCTCAAAGGGGTTGTTGTTACAGGGAAAGTAGGAAGCAGAGGTATTAGATATGTTTACTGCTTTGAGCAATATGTAAAAAGGGCAGGATAAAATTATAGTTGGTCACACAATCAGCAAGATATTCAGACTGGATTTGGCATTTTTAGCCATCTATTGAGTTCTTCCAAAAACTTATTATTATTATTTAGAGATTTAATTCAATGGAAAGGGACACCAACAAGAACATTAAATAGCATGCCAACTGCAAACATGACAAATAGATTTGTAGCTATTGCAAATATTTTTGCTTTTTCAACTAAGCAATTCTTACTTTAGCATCTGTTCCCATGACTAGATCTTTCAGTTCTATGATCTTGTCATTTATAGATGATCGATATCTCTTCTCAATAATATTATGAGTTGTTCGCCTTTCTCCTTCCTTTGGTGGTTCTGGCTGCTTGGTGTTATTAGGCACTTGTTTAATGGGCATCTTCTCCTGCCCTCCCATCATCATAGGCATAGTTGTCAAGATGGCCCCATTGCTACCAACCAAAGTCTAAAAAGTCAACAGCAGCAATTAATTTTTCATGTAAGATCTGTGACATGGTTTTCATATGTACAGTTCAAAAAAGATTTAAAGTAAACAATGGCACATTTGGAATTGAACAATATAAGACAAAATTTGAAACTGAATTATGGGCAAATGATGAACATGTAATTGTTAAAATGTATACGCTTTTACTAAAATCTGAAATGAAAACAGGTTAAACAGCATATGATAAAAACGTTGTTTATAACATACAGATGTAACAAAGGAAAAACATGTGGCTGAAAGGACTGAAATTCACATGTATGTTTATAAAAAAAAATATAAAATGAAGTACCATTGGCATATGAAACCAGAAAAACTATCTAGAATGTATAAAGATATTTCAAATCTATGTTGGAAATGTGGAAAACATGAAGGGTTGTTTTATCATGCTTGGTGGACTTGAAAAAACCTAGTAAATTTTGGATTCAAATGCATATAGCAATATAAAAATTTTAAAGATTAATATACAACTGAAACCAGAACTTTCATTACTGGAGCTAACAGACAATTAGAAAAATATTATGGTGTTTGTACATGGTAACTGCAGTGAGATTATTATATATAGGAAAGATGGAATAACTCTGTAATACCAACAGTGAAAGAGCAGTTGGTGAAGATGACAGAATTTGGAGAAATGGCAAAACTGACTTGTTTGATTAGGGAAAAGACAACTACTTTTGTTAGTGAATAGAAACTCTTTATGGATATGAAAATGGAAAAAATAAATGTAGTATATGGGTTTGATGATTGGAAAGGACAGAATATGGAAAGAAGGGAGCCACAGTGTAATCTTAATGGGGATAAAATAAAAATGCACTTATAACTGCTGTAAAAAAGATTGGAAGCCACTGCTTTACCTGTTCTTTTTTCTTTCCTCTCTCTCTCTCTCTCTCTCTCTCTCTCTCTCTCTCTCTCTCTCATCACTTTTACTTTCCTTTATTTCTAGTTTCCTTATCTTTTTAAAATTTGTATTGTTCAGTAAAGTAATTCTTTAATAAAAATTAATAAAAAATATGTGACCAAAATAAAATTCCACATTTTACAAAACAACTGAGAAACAAAAGAATGGCTCACAATTCAGCAGTAAGATTATGTTCTATATAAATAAGATTTCATATTCTCTATATCAAAAATCTGGATAAAGAGGCTGGGAAACACCCATCACTAAATACCAAGAACAGTTCTTATTTATTACAAAACCCTAAAACAACCCTAAATAAACCAGTGACAGCTATAAACAATGCACTCTCCTATGTTCTTAAGAATTCATAAATATTTCTGGATTCCAGTGGAATAACAATGCCACTATTTAGACATAGTGACAATGGCACTGCTCTTTCTTATGACAGTCATGACCAGTGGCTTCCAACTGCAAAGACAGAACCTATGAGCAAAAAAGACCGGTTTATGAGAAAGTCTCCTCATAATCTAAAAAACTATCCTTAGGTATGTAAATTTTTTTTATAGCCTCTTGCATGCTAGGCAGATAAAATGCTTTCAGAATCTGAAAGGTTCGCACCTGTTTTGTAAATTAAATAGCTATTTGTCCAAATATGCATATTTTTCAAGCTGTGAAGAATATGTATTTTTTACAGACCACGCCATAACAAAACTATTATCAGAAAGATAAAAAAAAGAAATTTAAACTATACAGCATAAAATGGATAAAAACCAGAACAAGAAAATAAAGGAAAGTCAAGCACCTAATAATATCAAGTTAACATATAATTTAATAGGCCTGTGGGGTGAGAGACATTGGCCTGGCAAAAAATAGAAATCAGAATAAGTGCCAGACTGATATCCTTAGGAAAATAGTCTTTCATTGGGGGAAAAAAAGAGCTTTTTATTGGTCATCTCTCAGAGCATTTCACTTTCTAAAACTGGTCATTTTTTAAATTCTAACTCTTTGAAGTTATAACTGAAACCATGACTTTTTATTTATCTTTTATTTTATTTATTTATATCCCACCTTTAATATTTGTATAAATAATCAAGGCAGAGAACATATCCAACATATCTTCCTTCTCCTATTTTCCCCCACAACAACCCTGTGAGGTAAGAGTTGGGCTGAGAGAGAGTGACTTGGCCAAGGTCACCCAGCTGGCTTTCATGACCAAGGCAGAACTTGAACTCACAGTCTGTTGCTTTCTAGTCCAGTGCCTTAACCATTAGACCAAACTGGTTAATGGGAAAATAGCAATCAAAGGATACAAAGGAATGGAAGAAATAGAAAAGAAAAAATTGTACCGAATATTAAAAAGATCTTTTCCAGCTAAGAATTATAAGGGAAGATTGTATGTATTAAGTCAAGATATGAAATCTAAGCAGTACTGATGTTAATGTCTATTATGCCTGTTCAACCATAGATAAAGTGTTGTTCCAGGAGAAAGTTTTATATCTTTAAAAGGGACATTAGGATTTTAATTTCTCTGATTTCTAGTGGAAAGAGAAACTCTGCTATGCATGATTACATTTGCTGACTGTTTCTCCAATGACAATGGAAGTGATTATCCTTGACTTTACATCACTGCACAAAACTTAATAAAATGAAAGTAGTTCTAAGATGAGTTCTAAGATGGCAGCGCCTGGATCGGCTGCGGCTGCATTGGCTATCAAAGGCGAAAGGTTTTTGGAGGGATATAAAGGATATAGGCCCCATGATCGGGAAGGTTTTAATGTGTCTGAGCAATGTGGTGGGACTAAGCTAACATACGACCGACAATCTTTGCTAGTATGGCAAGTTTTTAGCTGTTTCAGAACTGTTGGTGAGACCATTAAAAGTCATTTGCGCTGTTTGAAACTGTTCTGTCGGCAGCAAGATCTGATTGCTGGCACAGCAATGGATTCTCTTGCAGATCAGGCCTGTTTCCGAAGGAGGCAGAGGAGGAGAGGTCCCAAGGCTTATGGAGCGAAGGAACTGGATGAGGCTGTCAGCAGGCCCAGAGAAAGAGAGAGAGGCTTTTGGAGGAGTTGGAGGTGGCGGCAGTGTGCTCCAGGGGCGAAAAGGAGTGAGGCCCCTTTAAGGAAAAGGTGGAAAAGACAGGATCAGAAAAAGGAAAGGAGGGGAGGTTGTCATGCAAGCTAATTTGAGGGCTAATCCACATGGAGCTCCGTTTCCATCTGTCCTGTTTGCCATCATTCGCTCCCTAAAATGGACATTCTGAAACTTGAAACAATAGAACAAGGAATGTCTATTGGAGGTGGTGGCCCTTTGAGAGCTGTATGCAACAAAATTTCATTTTGATGTATGCCGATTGGTGTACATTCAAAGTGACAATAAAATTATTTTTATTATTATGGATCATCGCACAGTCAGCCAGATGTTCAGACTGGATTTGGCATTTTGTCTACCTATCGAGTCCTTACCAAGGACCTGGGATAGGCAGATGTGGATGTTTGATGGTATTACAGATATCGTCGCAGGATGGAAGCAGTTCCTAGTAAGGCCGCTTTTTGCAATTGACTAATGGCGAATTTGTCAATGCCAATGGTGTTCAAATGGTGCTCCAGTTGTTTTGGGATTGCACCCAAGGCGCCTATTACTATTGGTACTACTCTTGCTTGCTTTTGCCAGTCTTTCTATTTCTATTTGTAGGTCTTTGTATTTTATCTTCTCCAGTTCTTTCTCGTCTATTCTGCTGTCTCCAGGCACTGCCACGTCCACTATCCAGACTTTTTTGTCTTTCTTATCGACAATTGTTAAGTCCGGGGTGTTATGTTGCAGGTGCTTGTCTGTTTGAATTCTGAAGTCCCAAAGCAGTTTAATTTTTTCATTTTCTATGACTTTCTCTATTTTATGATCCCACCAGTCTTGCTTACAGGCAAATGATATTTCTTGCAGATCTTCCAATGCACCATTGTTGCTACTTTATCATGCCACTGCTTGTAGTCAGTCTGTGCGATCTTCTTGCAGCAGCTTACCAGGTGGTCCACTGTTTCTTCAGCTTCTTTGCATAGGCGGCACTTACTGTCTGTTGCTGTCTTCTCAATTTTGACTTTATATGCAATTGTCCTTAAGGCTTGGTCTTGTGCAGCCAGAATTAGTCCCTCGGTCTCTTTCTTCAATTTTCCTGCTCTTAGCCATTGCCAGGTCTTGTTATTATCTGCTTTCCCAGCTATTTTTTTTAATGTACTGGCAATGTAGTGCTTTGTCTTCCCATACCTCTATTCTGTTCTTCATTTGGTCTTTCTTGTAGGCCAGTTTGGTCTCTCCAGTAGTCAGTAAGCCCTCCTGATATACTAATTTCAGTGCATCTTCATCACTGTCCTTCAGATATTCTTCCAAAGCCACTTTTTCTTCTTCAACCATGTGATGTACTTGCAGCATTCCACGCCCACCTATTTGCCTTGGTAGATAAAGTCTGTCAATGTCACTGCGTGGATGAAGGGCATGATTCATTGTCATTATTTTTCTGGTCTTCCTATCCATTACTTTTAGTTCTGCTTGAGTCCAGTCCACTATTCCAGCTGTGTATCTTTTATTATTATTATTATTATTATTATTATTATTATTATTATCATCATCATCATCATCATCATCATCATCATCATCATCATCATCATCATCGGGACCACTGGAGTAAAACAAATGTGTAACAATAGATTTCTTTAAGAGTAATAAGCTACATAACGTGGACTCCACAAAAACATATTTTAATAAATTCAGAGTGACAATAAACAAGATTATATGGTAGGAGAACCTAATATTATTGGCAGAGAAAAAGAAATCTAAGATAGAGGGAAGGTCTTAAAAATATATTAAAAGCACTGTTGCAAATAATTTCACTGTGGAAAAAACTGGAAGACCAAAAGACAATAGTACTGTGGCTACACAAAAAAACTTAGTAAAAATTTGAACACATAAAGAGGACACAAATAAGAGAAGTAAAGAAAAAGTGGTTACCAAGAAGAGACCTTTCAATAGTTTTAACTGTCAGCCCTTATAATTCCCTCCTCCCAATATTTACATATATAGTCTGAGGAATTACATTGAAAAAAAGTTTATCCTTTTTCATTCCAAGAGTGATTATATAAGCTCAATATACCAATTTGTTCCCAGAAAATACTATACCATATGTACTATAATGCTCATATGCAGTTTTAAGAATCTCGATGGGAAAGAACCCTATAAGTAAAAGGAAGAAAGCAACCATTCGAAAGATAACGTGTGGAGCCCTATGATACCTGCAGAGCTGTTGTCTGTATGGGTGTGGTTATGGTTGCCAGGGCTGGATTCTGAACAGTAGCCATAACAGGACTGCCATCAGTTTTCAATGTAGTTAAGACAAGAGAATCTGTCTTGATTATCTGTGGCTGGACGAGGACCTGGAAGGAGGCAAGACAGTAAACATTTAATGAAAACAAACACAGAAATGGAAAGTTGTTATTACTAGTCCCTCTGTTACATTACAGAGTCCCACTATGCAAGAAACAGCCATAACTACTGTTTCAATATAACTTCTCTCCGAGGCTTCTTTCTACATATACCAGAAGCCCAGATTATACAGGTACTAACCTCATATATGTTACAGCTAACTTTCACTGTGACATTCAATCAATCCAATCATTTCTCTTAATTAATAAAATTGGCTTTAAAGAGTTTAATCTCCACCTAATAAAAGCTTTTAGAAGTGAAGTAAGGAATATATTCTTTGTAATGCTCACCCGATCTGCTGCTGAAATACCAAACCCCCGGGTGCTGAAATTATTATAATAGCATTATCCATTCTTTCCAAAATTTCTTTACTAATTTTTTTCCAATACCAGTACTGTAATTCCTTTTTATTTTCTTATGTTTAGCATCAATGACCTTTGAACCTGAGGGATTTCATTACTTAAAAGCCAAACATTATGTTAGTGAAGTTATTTCTTGCCTTGGAACAGAATACCAATATATACTATTCCCTTCCCTCCCTCAAGACACTAAAAGAACTCACCGGAACCTGCTGAACCTGAGGGGCAGCTACTGCCTGGACAGTCGCTGGTGTTAGTGTCTGGATGGTGCCACTGGTACTCTGTGTCAGTACCCTCTGAGCTTGCATGGTCTGGACCTGCTGTTGAATGGTAACTGGTTGAACCTGGGAGGAAGTCACCAAGCTTTGAACCTGAGGTTGCAGCACTAGAAAGAAGATAAGAAAAGTCTGAAAATGCTCAAGCGAAATTATGACTTCCACAATAAGAACTGTAGTCTCTGATCCTTGGTGATAGGCTGTGCTTCAACAAAAAACATATAGGTAATTGCTGTAGTTATTATAATCTAACAACTAAAAATGAGCAAAATCCACCCAAAATATCTTCTATTCAGTTTTAATATTTTAATATTACATTAGGACCGTACTGCCTTAACCAGTGATATAATTCTTGATTTTTAATTACATACTTGTGTACCAGCATGAGTTTTTATAACTGTACAAGTTTTATTTTAAACATTATATATTTTATTGATTGTGCTGTTTAATTGTATTTCTTATAAACAACTCTGAAAATAGAATATATATTTCAACCAAATAGCAAACCCTTATTGCAAAAGTATTAAGATTACAGGCAGTCCTTGATCTAAGACCATTACTGAGCCTGGAATTATGCTCAATAAGTGGGTCATTATGTGACCATGCTGAATGTATTATCTATTAACTTAACCGATTAAATGAATCATTGCAATTGTTAAGCAAATCCATTGTTGGAATGGATAACCGATCATAAGCCAAGGACTACCTGTACACACTTTGCACTAATTTTCATATTCTTGTCTCTCACTGGCAACATGGATATGGTGCTAAATAATGCTGTATTCCAGATATTCCTAACTCATCTGTGATGATGAAGGTAAGGATTTTTATCCTAGTGCTCTATAAAGCTGTGTTTTTTATTGTTTTGAAGACCATGGGAGTTACCTTGAAAACTTGTGGCTGCATTTTGGTATATTACAGGTTGCTGAATGAACCGGGTCTGGGGAGAGGAGCTGAAAGTTGGAGTAATCATCACTGTCTGTTGCTGAAGTGGGGGTTGAACTTGGGGGCGAGGTTGAAGAGGGGGTGCAGCCCGCTGTGGAGCAGGAATTGTGCCTGTTGACTGAGAGGTCTTCACTTGCACAGACTGAAGTTGTGGTGGAGAAACTGCACTAGGAGAAGAGGATTGTAACTGTCCCTGGCTGTAGGCTTTCTGTGAAGTATCTGATATTCTGTCTCCATTACATGCATTGCTGCTTTGGAATGTGCCATATAACTGTTCAGAAAATAAATCTGGAAAATCTCCAACCTGATTGCTGACAAACTGTAGCATTTCTATAAAAAAAACACAAAAATGGAAACCATGATTACTTTTCAAAATTCATCAATCTTGAAATGAAAAAATATATAGCAAAGGCATGCAGTTTTTTTTAGATAATATTAAGTTTGAAAACAATTAATCAACAAAGATTATGAGTTCTGTGGTCCAAGCTCCTGAATGGCCTCTGCTTATTGTTTCTGATTAAAAATGGTGAATCTTAGTTAATCTAAGAATCTAGGATAGAGATGCACTTTCCTCAAATGACTAGGTATAATTCTGTTTATGGCCTTATCACTGAATGCCTAAGTGGTATATGTAGGTTCATATACCATTCTTTTTTAAGATTAGGATATGAACTATTTGTAACCATACTTTAGAAAACCAACTTTTGTCACAATTATCTATAATTTTGTCTCATCCCAATTAAATTATCCCAGTTATTTGTGAACTGCCTTTCTGGAAAATTCAAATGATTTAAAATATGATAGCTTATTATTAAACAGATGTAAAAATGTTACCACTTTCAGTTTAGCAGTTAATCTTCTCCAGTAGTAGCCATTAGAAAAGAACTGAAAATATGGGCTTTTCCTTAGACATTTAAACCCAAATGTTTAGTATTCCCATCCAGAGATATATAATAAATTTGAGTCCCTAATTATCAATTAATGGTTTTTGTTTTTAGTTGATATAGTTTATTTTATTTTTATATTTTTTGTTTACTGTATGATGCCAGAGTTGTATTGTTCAAGTTCAGCAGCCATATTATTGCTCTAAATAAATAAATAAGGGATCCCAAGTCACTAATTCTACTAATCACAAGCACTAAAAAGTTACCTACTAATTTTTTATGCAATAAGCTTAGAAAATAAATCCTCTAACTCAGTGGTTCTCAACCTTCCTAATGCTGCAACCATTTAATACAGTTCCTCATGTTGTGATGACCCCCAACCATAAAATTATTTTTGTTGCTACTTCATAACTGTAATTTTGCTACTGTTATGAATCATAATGTAAATATCTGATATGCAGGATGTATTTTCATTGTTACAAATTGAACATAATTAAAGCATAGTGATTAATCACAAAAACAATATGTAATTATATATTGTGAAATATTTATTTCTAATTACAAATAAATGAAATTTTGTCTTGAAGCATGGTGTAGCATGGGTAACAGTCTTAATATAACAACAGTAAACTACATTACTACATTTTGCGACAATATGCGTAAAAAGCCAACGTCAGTGCGAAGGTTGAGATTGCTTCTTTCTCACCAGATCAGAAATTCTCAGGGCAGTCTTTGCTAGAGCACAACGAAGATCATCTTCCACAACAAGTCTATTTGTTCTGTGGCAGCCCATCAAATACTGGAACACTGCTATCATGTCTCCCACAAGCCCTTCTTTTCTCTAGATAGCCAAACCCAAATTCTGCAACCGTTCTTTATATGTTTTAGTCTCCAGGCTTTTAATCATCTTAGTTGCTCTTCTCTACAACTAAGTCTCAACATCTTTTTTGTAGTGTGATGACCAAAATTGGATGCAGTATTTCAGGTGTGGTCCTGACTCAGAAAATTCAGACACCAGTCTTGCCAGCCCTCTCTCGCAGCCCTGGTGGGGAATAGGTGGGGCAGCTATCACTTTCCACCTCACGCTGAACGAAGGATCTGGGGATGGATTTTAAGGAAAGGACGGGTCAAAGGAACGGAAAAAGATAATTTAATTGGGATGAGACAAAATTATAGATAATTGTGACAAAAGTTGGTTTTCTAAAAGGGGGAGTTTGATGCTGTTACCTTGGTATCCACAGTGGGCCCCTCCCGATAGCCGATTCACTCTTTGAAACGACTCAGGAAAGCGGGTTCGGCCGGCTTCACATACGAAACCTGATTCTTTTTGCTCATGATTGAGGATTGAAGAGACAGCAGCTCCAATCACTCGTCCATTTTGCTTCCGCACATGTCACATGGGAGGAGCTACTCTCAGCGACTTCCTTTCCCTGCTTGCCAATGGTTGCATCCATCTTGGCTTCAGGGCAGGAGCTGCGGCTGCCTGGATGCCTAATTTAAAGAGGGCGCCACTTCAGCGCTAAACGGAGACGGAACTGAAGGGGTGGAAAGAAGAGGATGGTGTCCAAGAGCACCAAGTCAGGTGGCTAAGAGAGGACGACTAGTGGGAGGCTAAAATGAGTCTACACTGCTTTCCACACATTAGCTGCTCTCTACACATGTGTGACTGGTCCGCATAAGTACATCCGCCTGGAGACGGATAGAGGAGCGGTGTCTTGGTTCCTAAGACCATCGGAAATATGTGTTTTCCGATGGTCTTAGGCGACCCCTGTGAAAGGGTCGTTCGACCCCCAAAGGGGTTGCGACCCACATGTTGAGAACCGCTGCTCTAACTGAAGAATCATTAAGTAACAAAGCTTAAAATTCTGTAATAGTATCTAGGAAATGTTTAGGGCACAAATACTCAACCATGTACATTTTTTCTGCTCATTTGTTATTCTGCAGTCTTTGTCAATTTAAATCAATATGAGCTATTTCCAGGAAAAAGGATTGAAGTGTATTAGATTCAATTAAATCCGCTGCATGGCGGATCGTCTGGAGCACGCTCCGTAGGGAAAGCGGAGCCGGCAGCGGGAATGGGGAGCCTCGGAGGGTCGAAGGCTTTGCCTAGACCCTGATTTAGGGTACTGGGTCCTCCGGCGGCCGGGAGGAACAACTTACCGGTCACCCCCGGTCTTCCTGAGCCCCCCGGGTTCGGCTGAGCTCCCCGGTCTCCTTGGTCTCAGCCTGAGTTAAGGGTGCGGCCTGGTAGCCCGGCGGTAGGCTCGGCCTGGTTTCGACTCTCGGGCGGAGGAAGACCTGACGGCTCGGTCGCGGCCTGGGCGGCGAGAGACGCGGCGAGAGACGTGGCCCGACAGCTCGGCCTGGAGGAAGACGGCTCGGCCTGGAGGAAGACCTGACAGCCCGGCCGCGGCCTGGCTGTTGAGGCTGTTGAGGGGCGCGGCCTGGTCGGGGAGGGGCGCGGCCTGACGCCCCAGCGGCCCGGCTTTTCGGCCTGGAGGAAAGACCTGACGGACGACGGTGAGGGGCGCGGCTTAGCTCCGGCCTGGTTTTTCGGCCGGAGGAAGATCTGACAGCCGAGGGAAACCTGGCGGCCCGGGCGCGGCCGGTTGGCGAGGGGCGCGGCCTGGCGGCCCAGCGGCTTGGTGGTGGACCCGGCCCGGGTCCGGTCCGGTTTTTCGGCCGGATGAAGACCTGGCGGCCCAGTCGTGGCCTGGTTAGGCGAGGGACACGGCCGGCGGCCCAGCGGCTTGGCG
>NW_015386525.1:629460-636313 GCF_001527695.2 Protobothrops mucrosquamatus
TTTATTTAACTTATATGCCGCCCTTCTCCCCATGGGACTCAGGGCGGCTCACAGCATGTTAAAACAATATAAAACATTTCCCCTATAAAAGCCAATTAAAAACCAAATATTTATAGCTGTGTCTTATTAAAATCATTAAAATTGTCCCTATTTAAAATTCACCCTAGGTCAGTCCCGCTTGCTGAAAAAGCCATGTCTTCCTTTTAATCTGGTTTTAAATTGGTATTTATTGTAATATTGGTTTTATAAGGCTGTCAGCCGCCCTGAGTCCGGTAAGGAGAAGGGCGGGATACAAATCAAATAAATAAAATAAAATATAGTATTTAAAAGAAAGTTACTTAGCAAAAAAAATGGACCAAAAGAAAACATTTTTTTTCTCCCTTGACAAAGCTCAACTTAGAAGACATATCTAATTCCATAAAAGCATCATCCCTCTCCGTTTTTTTAATCCCACATCTTTGAAAGCAAAAGAGGAAAATTCTGGGTTCTGGACTATTCCAGCATGGCTGGCTAGGGAATTCTGGGTGTTGAAATCCATACATCTTAAAGTTGCTGAGGTTGAGAAACACTTATCTAATCCTTAGGATCCAAGGATTTTTTCCACATTTGACTGGGTTAAGAGAAGCCTTTAAAGACTTTTAAGATTTCAAAAACAATAGTTTCCCATTAAAAGAGATTCCTTTATCTACCTAATGGAAATATAAGCTGCAGAGTTTGGAAACTTCTCAATTTACTTCAAAAACATCCAACAAGTTTACCATTACTGTTAAAATAAAAATCTTAAGTCCATTGCCAATTTACCCACCTGAAATTAACATGATTTGATTGATAAAAAGAAAGTTGTGTTCATTTTAGGGCTACCAGATCTGGGCTGCAAGAAGCCTAAAGAGTTGGTTTTCTTGCTAATATCTAGCAGTCATCAGAATTTTTGCAGTCCAGGTTTGGCAACCTAATTAAATGGTTTTTAAATTTATGTAAGCATTCTAACTTGGCATGTAAAAACAGCTTCTCTTGCTTTTAAAAATGTAAACAAAATAATAATTACATGTTTAAATAAGTATGCTTCTTATTTAAACAAGCCCACTTGTGTTCTAGGAAAAAAAGGAGCCTATTCTGTATTTATGCTAAAAATTATTTGTTCTGGGTGGCTTTTCACCTCTGATAATGCTGCTTAATACAAAAAAGAATAATAAATGGGAAAAGGTGTTCTTCAGAAAAACAACGAACAATGCAGTTCAAGACGAGGAGCACCTCCTAAATTAGAACTCTAAAGACTCTTCCCCCCAATCCATTCTTTTTCATAGTGAAATTAATGACATATTTTGAAAAATTAGGCAGCCCTGGTCAGATTGTATTTTACAATAATTCCTAAGTGAATGGAAACTGACACAACGTCTATAGCAGGGCTTTTCAACCTTTTCACCGATTGTACCACTTTTAGAATACGGCAATATTCAAGTACCACCAGTCACCTAGCAAGATGTCAAAAACGTAATGACCAAAAAAAAAACACGGAAAAAAGTGATGAAGTACAGGTAGTCCTCTCTCACCCCCTTTAATATCATCTCTTCTCTCACCCTCTTTAATATCATCTCTTCCCTCACCCCCTTTAATATCATCTCTTCCCCCACCCCCTTTAATATCATCTCCTCCCCCACTCCCTTTAATATCATCTCTTCTCTCCCCTTCAGCAGGACCCAGGCAATGCCTCTCGCAGCTCCAGCTGAATTTCTGCCTGAAGACTGCTCAAGGCTGCCTGCCACCCCCAATCAGCTGGAGCTGCATGCGCTGATCCTGGGCTCTCCGAGGTCCCAGGCAGGCAATGCCTCACGCAGCTCCAGCTGAATCTCTGCCTGAACACTGGGTGAGGCCGCCTGCCACCTCCAATCAGCTGGAGCTGCGTGCGCTGATCCTGGGCTCTCAGCAGGACCCAAGCAATGCGTCGCACAGCTTCCAGCTGAATCTCCACCCGAAGAATGTGTGAGGCTGCCTGCCGCCCCCAAGGCCGCCCCCAATCAGCTGGAGCTGCGCGCTTTGATCCTGGGCTCTCAGTAGGACCCAGGCAATGTGCAGTTCCAGCTGACTTTCCCACAAGCCTGTGCGGCACTGCTGTCACCTCACCTCATCCACTTTTACACTTTTTTTTACAGTGCTGTTCAACCCGTCATATGCGTAACAGCTGCCAGGTGCCAACATACCACTAATGGTACGCGTACCACCCGTTGAAAAGCCCTGGTCTATAGTGTACAAAGTGTATCAATTGTGACATTTTTCTAGTAATTTATCGGCTATTGTTTATAGATTCATTTTTTTAAAAAAATATAAAAATATTTCAGGTGCAATAATTTGCACTCTTTCACCCAATACTTTGTAACAATATTGTTACAAGTTCTGTTGATCTCCAAATGATAAGAGCCCATCACCAACAAGCTTACAGAACCATTAAATTTATAAATAATGCTGAAACAGAATTACTCAGGAAGCACTATACTTTAGAGCAGTGTTTTTTAAACTTGGCAACTTTGAGATGTGTAGACTTCAACTCTGAGAATTCTCCAGTTATTCCAGAATTCCCTAGAATTCCCCAGTTAGTGTCTTGAGGAATTCTAGGAGCTGAAGTCCACACATCTTGAAGTTGCCAAACTTGAAAAACACTGCAATAGACTATGCACACCAATCATATTGTCCATGTCAAGGACAGAACACTAACAGAAATCTGAGCAAGGACAAAATACATTGTATAGTCTCTTAGAAAGTGCTGGCAAATTTTGTGAGTTGGTGCTAGAGTGCAGCCGATGGTGGGGTTCCACGGACAGGTGCTGCGGAGCATGAGATCCCCATGCTGTCTCGGGGCTTCTGGGAGAAAAAGTAGTAGGAGCAGGAGTGACCTGTAACCGCCTGCTGGCTTCCCATTGACTTTGTGGGAACCAATCAAGGAAAGTCACAAATGGCAATCACATGACCATGGAATGCTGCAACCATCATAACTGTGAGCCAGTTGCCAAGACACTGAACCACAATCACATGACCTCTGGGCACTGTAATGGCCACAACTTCAACTTTGTACTGCATCACTGTAACTGAACAGTCACTGAACAAGTGGACGTAACCCAAGGACCTCATATATAGACTTGTTGGCACTAAGTAAAAATTTTCGGTCTCAGCAATTTATAAAACAAACACATCTAACACAGAACTTGTTTTTTAAAAATATTTTTATTTTCTACTCCTTTTCAGCTATTTGATTAAGTGCTTTGACTCTGAAAGCTACATTTCAAGTACAAACTTGTTTTTTGTTAGCAAACAGAATATATTCCCCATTCACATATAAAATACATGAAGATATATGAATAAAAAAAGGAGAATCATAAATGTGTAAAGGCGAGTCAAGTCACTGCAAGCAGAAATTTGGTTTTTTAGCAAAAGAAAATTCAAATGTTAATGTTAAGAAATAATATTTTGATTCATGCTAAAACTGGGCAGAGAAAATAAACTGTACCACCTTTTTTAAAGGTTAGGCAAAAAAGACGTGACATTAATTGGCCAAATTGTACCTTAGGATTTTAAATTTAGATTAATTCAAATGTCACTGAAAAAAATAAGCTATAAAAATTAGGAATACAGAAGCAACATATAAATGCAAGAGAGGATAACTATATTAATGTTAATATTAGTAATCTTAATCAGAGGTTTCTTTGCCTGCCTGAAGTATTAGTTTTTATATGTTCCTTATATCCAGGCAATTTTGGTACATACTGTACTTTTTCCTATTTAAATCTGAGACTTCGTGATTATATGCAACCTCTGAAAGTTGAGTGTGTCTAAAAGTTGCCATCAAATTATTATATTTAATATAACAGATAGCTACCGGTAACCATTTTTAACAGACTAATTAGGAGAGAGGATGTCACTGTTCACCAATATCCATTAAACAGAAAATAGACCATTATGAGTAATTTGCATAATGCATCATTTATCTTATGGTATCATCATTCCAACGATACAAAATATGACATTTGTTACCAACAGAAAATAATACTTGTAGCTCAGTGTTGAACTGTGGAGTTCTTGGTGCTCTCTGAGCTTGGTTATTTTCTTGCAGACATTTCATTAACCACTCCCACAATACTGACCTGGCAAGACACTCAATATAAACAGAGATCAAACCCCATTTCCTTCTTGCACTGAAAATGTTACCTAGTTGGGTAATGAAAACAACCAAGCTCAGAGAGCACCAAGGACTCCATACATCATTTGTATGATGTCATAATGCAAATCGGCAGATTTGACTCATTGCATGTGGTCCAAGTCTTCTCTAAACTATGGTTTCACCGGACCATAGTCCGTTAACTACACTTATTATATTACATTTAAATATCAGATTAAAATAATTGTTCATTCAGGTCATGCCCAAAAAATCTTGTATACTTCATAATTTTGACTGCCAAAATGACAAATTTTCCCCCAAATTATCTCTGTATCATTTTGATACAGATAGATCAAGTGGCTTATTTGATTGATTGATTGATTGATTGATTGATTGATTGATTGATTGATTGTTGTCACTAGGGGGGTGGGGGATTGTTGCTTTTTTGTTCTTTTTATATTGGGTTTTTAATCTTTGTAAGCTGCCAGGAGTCACTGAGAGTGTGTTGGACGGCCATATAGATGTTCTTAAATAAATTTTCATAAAACCTTCCAGTCCCAAGCACTCACAAATCATACAGATTCACATATAAACTTTTTACTGTTCTTTGTCACTGGATGAATGCACTCCATATTTCATAAGTGTCAATATCACATGCCAAGAAATACAACTGAAATAAACTACTCCACTAATATTTAAGGGAATGCACAAGGGCTTCTGATAAAACCTGCAATTCTAGATATTATTTCTGTCTTCTAAGCCCATTTTGAGATGCCTAAAACTGGAATAGATCTAAGAAGGTCCTAGGCATGAATGTTAAACAATAAAGCCAACTGAATTTGAGGGAACTTACTTCCAAATAAGGATACACTGCGTTGCCCTGCAATCCTATATATACAAATACACACCCTTGCTCAAACAATGTATTTATTCCGAAGCAAGGATGCATAGTGTTGTATCGCAAGCATACCTTAAATTTAATCTAAAAAATAACTCTCAAATTTCCTATCCTAAATGATAGGCATCTGAATTTGGATAAGTATTGGGGTAGACCGAAAACTAACTACGGCGTTGCATGCTACACGCACTGGGAAAAACCTGCCAATTCATGTGTGAGGCTGCTCTGGGAATCCCCAGCCATTTAAATCGGGATAGTTGTGCATCGGTGGCCGATAGGCAAATACACTTAGCGGCACTTCGCCCCTCTGGGCCGGGTCCGCAGAGCCGCACCGAGCAGCGCCTTCCCTTTCCTCCGCGGTTGCTATATCTGAGGGGGGCGATAGTGGGCACAGCCGAGCGCCCGCCTCGTGTGCACTCACCATCGATATCGCCCAGTGTGAGCTCGTCGCCGAGCTCCGTCAGGGTCTCCATAGTCTCCATGCTGCTCAGCTCGCCGTTTTCCATTGCTGGCGAAGCACGCCCGACTCAGCTACAGCGAGTCACCTCTTAAGAGGGCGAGTCACCTCGTCAGAGGGAGCGGCGATACCCCCACCCCCGCATTAACCCTTCCCCAGACGGGGATTGCTGCTTCAGCTCGGGTTCTCCGGGCTCAGATCCCCAATCGGCGCCATCTTGCTCTAACTTCTGCGAACTCCACCCATCCACCTGCGAGGAGCCACCGCCGCGCGCGGCTGGTTGTCCATGAGACCAGGTCTCCACTGTCCAATCAGCGGACAGAGCGGCTCGTGGTGTGATGGCGCGTCAGCGATCAGCAGCTTTCATTCGGATGCGAGGCATCTTTCTCCTTGCTGGACCGCCCTCCCGCTTTGAATATGCATGAGAAGGCGGGAAGTTTATGAAATATTACAGTTGAAATTGAAAACAGGAGGGCGTTATTGATTTCACTTCCATAGCCACGACTTGTTTGGGGTACAATAGAAACGGACGCAAGAAAAAGAGAACATTGTAGGTTTTCTTAGAGAAAAAATGGCAAAACTGAAAAACTGGAAGTGCCTTTCTTTGGACAATCTTAACTTTGTTAAGACTGCCATGAAGATGAAGTTTGATGTTAAGAAAGATGGGAGCCCTTTATGGGAAAAGAGTTTTGTCCATTTAACAGTGAAATCTACGTATATCTTTCAGAAAGGACATAAAGTCCTGTGGCACCTGAATTATCTTTAAAATCAAATTATTGGAACGCTTTGTTGGATTACGGTCCGCTTTAACCACCAAAGGTTATGCAATAGGAAGTGTTTTAATCTCTAGGTGATCCTAAGACTCTGGTTTTGCAAAAGACAAACATAGTCACTTCCCTAGAAACTTTCAGATAGTGTCTGGGATCCTCTTATTTGTTTAGGAAATTGTTGTTTTTTCAAAATTGTATGAACAATCTCTATTTGGCTTTAAAGTTTTGTTACACATTTTGTCTCAGTATGCATATGTTAAATCTGGTCAAACCTGTCTGGGCTTGGAAGCTACTTGTAAGTAGAATGGGATTTAGCGATACTTGATAGGAGGCCACTGTGGAAAAAAAAGTCTCCATCTTGGTTCATCCAAGGGGGGGATAAATAAACAACATGGCGACTGCTTTAGAAAGAAGGTTGCAATTTATTGAAGAGCCAGACAGAAAGATGGTTCTGGCAGGAAAGAGGAGAGAAAAAAGGACTGAGCACATGTGAGTAGTAGGTTTTTATACTCCTCTTGAGCCTTTTATAATAATAATAATAATAATAATAATAATAATAATAATAATAATAATAATAATAA
>NW_015386525.1:636811-638941 GCF_001527695.2 Protobothrops mucrosquamatus
TTTCTTGCCTAAATGTAGAACCTTACTTTTTTCACCATTGAATTTCATTTTGTTAGATAGCACCCAGTGTTCAAGTCTGTCCAGATCCTCCTGTATCCTAAGCCTGTCTTCTGGAGTGTTGGCTATTCCTGCCAGCTTGGTGTCGTCTGCAAATTTGATGAGTTCCCCATCTATCCCCTCGTCCAGATCGTTGATGAAGTTTGAAGTAGTTTCCTGTTCCTGTTTCAGGCTTTGTATTTCCTGTGTCACGTATTCTGATCTGAGTCTGGGTGTGCCTTTCTGGTATTCTTGGTGGTGGTGGGTTAATCCTATTATATATCCTGCTTCCCTGGTGCTGGGACTAATGACTCTTAGAGTTTGGGTGGGGTATGCAGATTTTAAGTGTCTTTGTCTTCTTGATCTCCTAGCTGGGACCTTTCTGATGGTTTACATCTGCATTTGTACAGAGCTGGCTTCTGCTTGGGACAGAGAGACTTGGGGGCAGGGTTGGTTTCTGCTTTTAAAATCCTTTTGAGGAAATATATTTTTCTGCCCTTTTAATTTTTCCTTCTCTGGAAATTCCCTCAATACCCCCTTTGTGCCTTAAGTGTGAGAATGACACACTTACTGGCACAAGATTAAAATTGATCTGGTCAGGAAGACTTGGTAAACAAGCTTTAAAACTGTTAAGCCAAAAAAAAGAAGACACTAATGGAGGCAAGCAGAAAAAGATCCCTGGTCCCAAAAGGGGAGCTTCCAACCCATAAAATTCTAAAAGTCAGGGCAAAAAATTGGTTAGGTGGAAAATAAATTTATAGTGTCCAATATTCTGTGCCAATAATTTTCAAATGTTGGGTGTTACTTTTAGCTTCTAGTCAGGTTTGCACATTCCTCCCAAAATTCTTCACATGGTTTGCCTCAGTACATAACCACTGGCTTCCCATTTTCAAGGGTTGTTTCCTGCCTTAGCTCTTAGTTCAGTGCATCCAGGTTTCTAATGTCCAGTTGAGGTTAGCCAGTATGCAAGCCAGGCTATTAAATTTTCTTAAATTGCACATAGCCCTAAGACTCCCAATCTGAGTCCACCAGTGCAAAATATTCAGGGATTACTTCCACTGAACTATATTTTTCAAAGATCCTGTAGCACTGGGGGACTACTAGAGGACTGGAAAAGAGCTGATGTAGTTCCCATCTTCAAAAAAAAGAAAAAAAATACATCCAGGAAACTACAGACCTATCAGCCTGACCTCAATACCTGGGAAGATTCTGGAAAAGATAATCAAACAAGAATCAGCGAACACCTAGAGGCAAACAAAGCCTCTTTATTATTAAAAGCCAACATGGGTTTGTCAAAAACAGATCATGCTAGAGCTAGACAAATCTTATTGCATTCTTTGACCAAGTGACAAAATTAGTGGACCAGAGGAATGCTGTGGATATAATTTACTTGGACTTCAGTAAGGTATTTGATAAAGTTGGTATATGCAAGAGTAAAACCTTTCCAGCAGATGAACTTAAAATATTCCTCCTACTAACTTTGGACTGTTCTTAAGAGTACAGAGAGAGCAATACCAAGCAATACCAGGGTAGAAGGGAAAAGACTGGGAAGTGGTTGTGGGTGTGTATTCTTAAAAAAAAAGTGACGTGGAATTGAACTCTGAAGATTTTACTTTTATCCAGGATAATGCACCTTCCATCTTAGAATACTGGATCATGGAACCAAAAGAACCTTTGCCATAATAAAATCTAGTCATTAAATACCACTTATGTGCCCTTAATATAAAAATAAAAATCATAGGACAAAAGTGAGTTAATGCTCCATCTTTTCCCATTAAAAATACCATTGGGCATTTCTGATGCGGACATAACATTTACTTGATTCCAGGACTTTATGCTATTAAACAGCAATGTGCATGAGTAACTAAAGCTATAGATTAAGGAAATAGATCTTTTCATTGACTGAAAGTTTGTGAAAGCTCCACATATTGCTTTATGAGTTTTATTGCCTGAAACTGTGTCCTTTCAGGATGGATTTAAATAGACAGCAGTGTGTTGGATATGTTTGCCACTGTTAAGTTGTTTATAAAAAATATAGATAAATAATCATTCAATGTACTTTTTTTTGTTCAAATCCCATCTTTTGGTATCCCC
>NW_015386525.1:639180-662791 GCF_001527695.2 Protobothrops mucrosquamatus
TCATAACTAGAAAACAAAAAACAAAAAAAGTAGAGAAAGAGAAAATAAAACCCAAAATGCAGATATAAAACAAAGAGGGAAGAAATGACTTGACTTTATTTTACAATAGTTATACGCATAAATTTAAATTGACCGCTTACTCTAAGATTGCAACATAACTTTAATTTTTTTATCATCTATTTTTTCTAATCATCAAATATTTATCATAATTGCATTTTTGTTTCACACAAAAAGCCCAAGGGGGGTTTCTAATCAGCATTAAAATTAATCAGTATCTTTTCTCTAATTAAATCTGTCAGTTTTGACATTTCAGCAAGCTCCATCATCTTTACCATCCACTCTTCCATTGTGAGTAATATCAGATCTTTCTGCCATTAAGCATATAAAAGTCTTGCTGGTGTTATTATATAAAAACAAAATTCCATGGGATTTTTCTAACTTTTAGTCAATTAGTCAGCTTTATATTAATCTTTAAAATCTTCTGAATTAATTATGCATTTGAATCCAATTTTTCAGCTTTTACATGTCCACCAAGCATAATAAAAAATCTCTTCTTATTGGCTATACTTCCAGTATAAATTTGAATATCTTTATACATTTGAGACAATTTTTCAAGAGACAAGTATCAACAATATTTCATTTTATAAAAGTTATCTTAAGATATCTTTAAGATTATAACAATGTGAATTTCAATTCTTTCACACATATATCCTCCCACTGTTATAGCCAAAGTTTTTACACCATTTTATTGCACATTCTTTCTTCCTGTTTCACATTTTAATAAAAATTTATATGCATTAGCAAAAATGTTAGTTCTTTGTACATAATTATGTTTCCAATTCAGTCTTACAATGTTCAAAACCCAATAGTCCTTTTATTTACTTTAAATCTAATAATTGTAGATAACAAAGCCATGCCATGTATATCCTTCTGATGTGAAATCTGGTATTGATACTATTTTTAAATCTCCCTAAGAAAATTCTAATATGTCACCATAAGTTAACCATTTATATTTAGTTTTCATTTCTCTTATATAATATGCTTATGGTGAGAGCCACCGAGGTATTTTCAGAGACAACCTGGATTTATAGCTATTCCATATTATCAGTGATGATGAGGATGTTGCAATTCTTAATATGGCAAATTGACTTTTAAAATTGACATTAACTTTATCAAACCATAAATCATCATGCCACCCAAACCTCAAATCATGTGTTTCTAACTTCAATAGTCTTCTATTTCTCAGCATCACCCAATCTTCCATCTACACTATAAACAAGCTGCAAAATATAATTTCAAATCTCCTCTTTCTTTAGCAACTTGTAATACCTTGTACTTAACTCATGTTTTTTTTACCCTCCCACATAAACATAGATATATCTTTCTGCTATTTTTAACAGTGCCTTAATTGTCAAAACAGGCAATGTTTGAGACAAAAATAACATTCTAGGTAATCAGATTCTCCCCAACCATAAAAACTGTAATTTTTTCCCATCTTAGCATATCTTTATTTCATGTCTTAATATAATTATTTTGAAATATCATACAATTCATATTTCTCAAATTACCACCAAAATATTTTACTTTTTTCTCATTTTATTCATCAGTTATGTTTGAGCTTGTATCTTGTATATAATTCAAGGCCTTAAACAAGTTCCTGTGAGAAAATTGTATAATGTTTGGGATACTCTGTGATTAATGGTATAGTTTAATAATGTGCTATATCTAGATTTCCCAATCTGTGCAATTCATTTCCACAGAATGTAGTGATGGCCATTAACCTGGATGGCTTTAAAAAGGGTTTGGATAAATCAATGGAGGAAAAATGTATCATGAATTAAGATGAACTTTAACTTGGATATCCCTGGTCCTGGTCCGATAGTAACCATTCATTGACCATTGGCTCTTCACTGGATGTATTTAATCACAGCCATTTGTTGAAGGTGCTTTAATTTGGATCTTTGCACTGAACATGGGGTTAGACTACATGGCCTAAATAATTGGATCCAATTTTATATTTTTGTGAAATACCAAAAAACAACACAAAAATTAAATAAAAGAAATATGATTTTGCCCTTCCAGAAATTGGGCAGAAAATCCTCATAATTCTATTATTTAGGGGATGGGAAAAACTGAAAAATCATACTTTCATTTGTTGTATACTGACATTTTGGCAACAAAGAACAGCTCTCAAGATAATCAGGTAATTTATATTGTTGAAGCAACATGTCCAAGTGTCGTTGAAGATAAACAGTAAAGAAAAACTATCAAAACTAATTATTTTAATTAAATCCTCAATTTAAGGTCATTTTTAAAACATAAACACATAATTCATAGCTGTAACCATTGAGATTGTAAAGGATGCCTATATCCCCCAATAATAAAATTCCAAAATCTTGGTTCATGCAGCACAAGTGCCTCTTATATTATAGAACAATAGTGAGCAACCTGGGCATCAGCTTCTGGTATTAGATTTATTATTCCTTGGCAAGAAATTGTCTGGTTATATTTGGACTACTATGATGTGATATATGTTGAGCTACTGTTGAAGGAGGTCCACAAGCTCCATCTAGCGTTTTGTATATCTACATGGACTTTAACTGATATTGCCATGTGAAATCACATTATGCTCATTCTGAAAGAGCTGCACTTGCTATTCTAAGTTTGATTTAAAACACATATTCATACTTTTAAAGTTCTACATGACTTGGTACCTAACTATCTGAAGAACGGCCCTCTTGATACTAGTCTTAGGTTCAACCACAATTTGCAAACGTGGATGAAAGTATGCTCTTAGGCTTCTAAATTAAAAATGATTAGCACGGCTACTAACTGCAACAGTTTTCAACTGCAAAGACAATTAGAAAAAACTTTTATAAACTTAGATGTAATTGATTAAAAAATGTTGTTACCTCATCAGCTAAGTTAATATTAAAACAGCCTTTTCTGAATATAAAAACTATCCACCCTAAAAATGATAAATCCCTCTCCTCTTCCTGTGACATACTGAAATAGCTCACAAGAACAACATGTTGAAGCGTTTTTTTAAAACTTCAGTTTTATTCAAGAAAAGCAAAGTTAATTTCCAATTTAAATACATATCCTTCCCCAAACCAAGCATAGCTGGTTTTCTGTTTAGAAAATAAATGTCCAGCCTTCTCAAAATGCAGTATCCCCTGAAACCCTCCTTCTGCACAAAATACTCCCCTGCCAAGAGCAAACCACCTTTTAGGCAATGCCACCAGAAGCGTGGGGTTTACAATATTCCAGTTCTCTTAATCTACAGAGAGATCTCCTAGTTTCACTCAACCTCAATCCTTAGCAAAAACTACCCATTCTGCAAAATGCTGTAAATGTTCCATGCCAAATGCACACAGCTTGATTGTGTGTGGCTATGTGCAAATCCATAGTTTAACTCAGGGCTTTTCAACTAGTGGTACGGGTACCACCTGTGGTACAGTGGCACCTGGCAGGTGGTACGCGACCATCCTAGAAAAGTGGTAGCGGGGGAGGGGAATGAGCTGAACTGGTGGCAGCACCGCACAAGCCTGAGCGAGAGATGGCTGGAGCTGCAGGGCTGTCAGGGCTCAGCGGAAGCGCCAGGATCAGCACCGAGCTCCAGCTGGAGCTCGGTGCTGATCCTGGAGCTTCTGCTGAGCCCAGAAGAAGCACCAATCAGCTGGAATGTTGCAGCATCTCCAGGGTCTTGTGATTTACATTCAGATGCTTGGCAACTGATTCATATTTATGATGGTCACAGTGTCCCAGGGTCATATGAAGTGACCAAAACCTGCTGCAACCACCCAGCAGACGGGGGGAATAAAAACCAAACACCCCCCACCCCACCGCCAATCCTCAACAGAAATGCTCACAACAACCTCAGACAGGAGGAAGAGCGCCGCCGGGCGGGCAGGCAGGTGTCTTGTTTGGCTGTGGCTTGGGGGGCACTTTTTTCAGTGCCATTGTAACTTCGAACAGTCACTAAGCAAACTGTTGTAAGTCGAGGACTACCTGTACTTTATCACTTTTTTTCCTTTTTGGGGGGGGTCATCAAGTTTTTGACACCTTGCTAGGCGACTGGTGGTAATCGGATATTGCCATATCTTAAAAGTGGTACAATGGGTGAAAAGGTTGAAAAGCCCTGGTTTAACTCACCAATGAAGAACTGCAGATTGGGGAAAAATGCTAATCATATTTTGACCCAAAAATCAGCTGATTTCTAGTGTAAAATTAACTGTTAAGGTGAAATCTGAACTCTGCTTCAAATGTAAGCCTTCATAGAATAACAATAGCAACAGCACTTAGACTTATATATAACCCCATGGTGTTTTATAGCACTCTCTGGATGGTTTACAATAGAACACTTGAAAACGTTGAGAAAAAAGGCGACTTCTTCCTGTGAAACAATCAGGCAGTAGGAGTAGCAAAAATATGCTTCCAGAATTTCACTGCCCATATGTTAAAACTTACTGCTAGTCATTTTTTGTGGCATAAACAAACAAAAAAGAACAAAAGCCATATGGTTAGCCTTTGCTTTTTTATACCTAAGGCCAAATAGGTATCTTATAATAATCAAGATCAAGTTGATTATCAAACAATAAATGTAAATGTACATGGTTTACAACTAGATCTACACCTACAGTACTACAAATGAAATTCAAATGTAGTGTTGGCAAACCACAAGGTAGTAACTAAAACTGACACTGGAACTCTGTAAGCTTTTCAGTAATTTTCATTCAAGTAGTGGTAGTAATACTGCATTATGAAATTATCACACAAATTCACTTTACCTTGGTACTTTATTCTCTTGTTCGAGTAAAGGTATTATTGACTGTCTTCTCAACCAAAAGCTTTTCTTCCCTTTTGGGAGAAAATACTTTAACAGCCTTAAGAAATGAAAAAAGCTTGACAACCAGATAAAACTTAATATTACTACAGGGGCTCTGAATTATTATGATGACATTTTAAGGAACCATATATGTTGATGTATCCCAGCTCCCAGTCACATTTCATACAATTTAAAGAATAAGTGTTCAAAGAGTACTTTATCTCTAATATTTCCAAGTTTGTGCATCTCTAACAGAATTTAAAACTTTCTCGAAGAAATTGTTTGCTGCCTAGGAACAAAATCAGCAGCAGTTTGCAGCAATAATATATTACTTTTCTGATTGCATAATGATACATAGTATTACATGTCATAAATGGCAGACATGGCATATACCACAGAATTCCCTCTCTTCTTGCCCCATTTTCCTAAAAGCATTACAAACTGGCAAAGCCACGAGAGATAAAAAATACACATGAAGAACAGTCCCTGACATATTCTATACATTCCAGATACTTGGAAAAGTCTTTCTTCCCATAAGGAAATATGCACTGAAACCTCGTGGTCTCTATCTAGATATTTAGTAGATGCCAATGTCCTGTTGAAAGAACATCACTTCTAAGCCCTGCCCTTTCAACAGCTTGTCATTTTCCTGAGGTCACAAAGGGGCATTCCTCTTCAGTTGTTTTAACTCCCAAAGTTTCAGTAATAGGGCAAATGACATTAGAATTACAACTCAGACTGTGAACGTGAGATGCGAGGCCCCTTGCGAATTTCCTTTCGTTTCTCCTCTTTCTTTCTTCGCTTCTCTTCCTCCCGAAGAGCCTTCTGGAATGTGTTAGCACCAGGGAAAAACTAAAAAGTAAATACAACGAGTTTAGGGATTCTGGCATCAAAAATATGGATAACACTTTTGGTTGCTAACTCTCTTCCTTTTAGGGGCACCAGCTTTTTCTCTCTGACATTTCAGTGATCTTCAGGAGATAATAGCTAGTTATTAACCAGAAGATCAGGCTCCCTGTACTTTTGCCCCAAACATTTGGAACTCTATATAAGAAAGGGAAAGCAAATCCACAAGATTAATTAGAATTCCCATTTCCAAGGTCATAGTATCCCCTTCCACAAAATGGATGCCGAAAGGGACAGCATGGGAAAGCCATCCTGCATATCTCTGCAGTAAATGAGTAAGTGGCTTAAAACAATATTGAAGGGAAGTCCATACATTCCCATGTGCTAAATTGACCAGCTCTAGATGTGTTTCCAAGGTGACCATACCATTATTGCCAACTTTTGTGACAAACTAATATCTGAAGCAGAACCTGTATGGGGTCAATCATCTATGCTACTTAATATATTACCTATATTACTTATAGATAATATAAGCAAACATGCATTTGATTGTCTTTATAGGATCACCACAGAGAAAGTTTCTGATTTAAAGCGATCAAGAAAAAAGTCATTATGACACTTAATGATTAGGAATTATCACCTGATCATTGGGTACTACTGCCATCAAGCAAGTGGTGCTCCATTCTTTCCTTCATAAGAAAATTGTGAATAATCAGAGAGAAAAAAGAGAGGAATAATAGATAAGGTGGACTCTTACTTCAGAATTGTCTGCTTTAAAGGGATTCTGGTAGTCTGGAGATCTCTCACTAATTCCTAGCTCTTGAGCCATCTGTGGAAGAAAATATATTAAAATAATTCTAATCTATTGTATATTATTATCCCTCCTTCTTGTCAACCTCTTAGTCCTGGCTCCTATGTGCCCTTGAAGAAATCATCTGCTTCAGAATCCAGCAATGTTTTTGCACTTGTTTTTATGTGATTTTAATCCCCCCAGGGTCACCATAGGCAAATCCATAAAAGTCATTTGACTTCATAAAAGTTAAATTAATTATTAAATAAAAATACATCTCCTACTTTTCTCATTTGGTATTTTAAAGGCAAATTCTCTCAAAGCAGTAAAATAAAGCATCCTGCATGATACCAACTTTTGAATGGAATGTCTGAGCTGACCTATTAATTCTATAACCACCATAACTCAGCTGTGCAAATTATAAAGATTTTAAATAGACATTGTGTATTACAATGTGAAGAAGAAAAACCAGTCTCCTTCTAATTAAGCTCAATTCCTGGTGATTTTTATAGACATATCCAAGAAATTGTTTTGCATAACAATACCAAAGTTGTTGGTTGTAGTCTTTGTCCTGACCGCTTTTTCAACTTCCCAGCTTAGAAAGTACACATGTGCTAAATTAGAAGACCAAAATAATGGATACAAGAGCATGCAGATATGCTATTAAGATGGTATCAGTACATTTCTATATGTCTATATATATACTACAAAATGCAAATTATCTGTGGTAATAAGTATGCAACTTTTGAGTAAACCAGTCATCTAAGTCAGGGGTCCCCAACCTGTGGGCCACGGCTCACTATGTGCTGTGAGGGGATTGCAACCGGGCCACAGAAATGGCCGGCGAGCATCCTCACTTGTGCAAGCAGCAGGTGAGTGTATGCTTGTGTGCTCCATCTGTGTGAGCCAGAGGCATGCATGCATGCCACTCATACAAATGGAGCTGCGTGTGCACACACACGCTTGCAAGCCGCTCACGCGGAACCATCCCCTCTCCTCTCCCTCACCGGTCTGCAAAGCTGGAAACATTGGGGAAGTTTGATCTAAGTAAAATATGTAAAATGCCTATACAATCACTTATTTATTATTAAACAAACTTATATAACTGCCCATCTATCAGAAGAAACTCTGAGCAGTGAACAGACAAACACAGCATATAAAAGACTATTTAAAATATTTGTTAAGAACTTACAATCATTCATATTAGAATATACCTATATCTAACATTAACACTTAACTATGTGCAGATTCATGAGGTTCCTCCACATTTTTTTTCTATATGAACATCCTGAAACTTTTCAAGCAAATATATTTTTCCTCAAACTTAACCCAATTTGTATGAATTACTACCCAATTCTAAATGTTTAAACAAACTGAGAGGAAGTGCCAAGCAGGCATACTGTCTTACCAATCCTAATACTTGTGAGTGGGGACCTTGATCAAATACGCCTGTCTGGTTGCAGAAGCTGATCCCCCAGCGAATAAGGTTGTTCCAATTGGAATTGCGATCAAAGTAGTGATGCACTATTTTGGGAAAACGTAGGACTACATCCCCAAAAAAAGCAGTATTCTCCACCACATGGGAATAGGCTAAGAAAAAAGAGTTACAATGAAAAACTCAGACCAATTCCAGGTTTTGGGGAACAATTTAATTATTCAACACACTTGAACCATTGCTTTGCATTAAGTATTAATTAAAATAAAACATTTTTCCTAATCTATGTTTATCAAGGGAAAGAAAGGGAAGACAGAAGAGTAAAAATTCTCATCTATATTAGTGATTAAGCATAAAAATAAGGGCATATCATTAATCCAGACTAATAAAGTGCAGCATTTGGAAATTTAAATGTTACCTAAGTGCTTAAAAAAGAGCACTGATCTCTACCTTAGAACATAAGTTAACTTCTTTAATGCAGACATTTCTATATGAATACCTAGATACCTATTTATTGATATCTACACCTGGAATTAAATGGATATTTAATTAAGGAAATCCAAAATCAAAGTATCAATCATGTCATCCCTCAAATATTATTTTCCCTTCAAATACTAAAATAAAATAGCAAGACTCTGGTCTGTTTCAAGTTTCATACATCATGCATGTGGCTCTATTCACAACTTATGATGATCTTATGACGATTATAAATAACAATGCACAAAAACAGAAGTGACTAAGAAAGAGTAGCCAATATGTCAGAACTGTATTGCTTAACAACTCAAAGCTGTACATTTAATGGATAAAAGATAATGGACAAAGAAACTGTGATTAGAAAGCAAAATGTTTGTACCATCCTTGATCTTCTCATCATGAGAAAATGGCCCATCTGGTGAAACATCTGCTGCTATGAGTACTGCTCGTGAATCTTCAAGAACCTGCACATCGTAACAGAAATTCATGTCAATTTATGCCAATTCTGCCCCAACAAGGACATGTGTACCAACAAATCCCTCCTAAAATCCTTCTTGCCCAATCTTTTCTTCTAATCTATTGGATGAAGATACCTAGCTGGTGTAACTTTAACAGGCTAGAGCAGACATGTCAAACTCGCGACGTCACGTGACATCGCGCAACGTATCAGAGCTTTTTTCACCATTGCCGGCAATGGGGTGGGCGTGGTTTCCCGATGACGCGTCCAGCCCGCGGGCCGGCAGTTTGATACCCCTGGGCTAGAGAATTTAGAAAAGGTGCCATGGCAGAATAATATTACAATTTGCAGAATAATAAAATACCCAGCTAACCCAAATTCAATATACTCTGGGTAGGAAATATGGAATCTGTATTATAAGATATCTGAAGGGCATCAGGTTAGAGGCTGCCCTAGTATCTGAAGTACATGTACCACATACATTTTGCCAGATTAAGACTAAAGTTCTTCAACCACGACCAAAAAAATCATTATCCAAAACATATCAGGATGCTATATTTTTATACTAAGAAATAGGTCTTAGTATAAATAGTATAAATAGGAAAGAATTAAGTGAATATAGCAAAGATATATTGTTGAAATAGCTGTTGAAAATGTCCTCCTGTATTAACCTTTGCCATGAAGATAAAACCCATGAAAAAGTAGCTGATAAAAACATTTACAGGTAACTACTGTAAACTCCAACCTATGCCTAAGAAATTACAACCATCATTTGGGAAGTTACAACGGCATTGAAAGAAGTGACTTATGACCCTTTTTCATTTACAACCGTTGCAGAATCCCCATGGTCACGTGATCAAAATTTGGATGCTTGGCAACTTGCGTATATTTATGACTATTGCAATGTTTTGAGGTCATATGATCACCTTTTTTGACCTTCTGAAAAGCAAAGTCAACGGGAAAGCCAGATTCTCTTAACAACCATGTTACTAATTTAACAAATGCAGTGATTCACTTAACATCTATGGCAAGAAAGGTCATAAACTGGGGCAAAATTCATTTAATTGTCTTGCTTAGCAACAGAAATTTTGGGCTAAATTGTGGTCATAGGTCGAGGATACCATCTTCTCTTCCCAAACACTTGGCTGCCAAATCATAAATGAGAACTGCTGAGAATGGCCACTGCTAATTTTTCAGCAATCTACTTTGTGGGATGGTGAATGCGCTTCCTCCCCGTTGAATTAGCTCACAGTCCAATTAGCTAATGACATGGGGACTATACTTTCCATTATTTTCCTAATCCTGCTTTAGGAGTATTCAAGAAATATGCTATAATAAAAAAATAAGGATCAGTTAAGCAAGGCTTACTTTGAAAAGACCCTTGAGCATGATGTCTATAATCTTGTACTGCTGGTTGACATCATTGAGTTCAATCAGGTTCTTCAGTGCATTCATTTGGTCTTTGCGCTTTACTTCAAACAATTTCTTATCTGTGACTTGGTCAAGCGTACCATACAGAAGTCCCATATTTTGTTCTATGACCTCATCAACATAACAATACATAGCATAATCCTCCAAACTATCTTTTTGCCTTTAATTATACTTCTTCAAAGATAAACATTTCCCCAAGTAGCTGTTTATTTTAACTACAGTATCTAACTATCTATCCTAACAGAAATCTACAAATCCAACTTGAAGTATACTAGTCACCCAAATTCAGGTGATTGAATTATCAGGTGCCTCTGTCTTTAGGTCTTATTGGTAAATACCAGACCTATGCAGAATAAGACTGCACCCATCTATGACAAGATGGGAGACAAACACATGAACCCGATTTATATTACTGAGACTGGGCTGTACAAAAATGGGTATGTTGGACATTTTCCAGATGATTTCCAATCCTACTACAGTCACAACATCAAAACCAAAGTTGTTTTGTGACTATCTGTGAGAACCTTGAAGTGACAAGTAGCACTGCTCCAGAAATGATTGATTGTGAGTGCCTGCATGTTGAAATGGGCTAAAGTGCTGATTACCTAGCTGCTCAGAAGGGGCCCCCCATGAGCACCTGAAACACATCTCAGGTTGGTATTGGAGTTCCCGAGACTTTCAATTTGGGATGACTTCAACCTCCATGACTGGGGGATGGGACAAGTTTTCCAGTGTTGATGGATTCTATGGCAATCATGGGATTGTCAGAAATAATTGTGGCTCCAAAATACATGGATGAGCACATACTTGATATGGTCTTCATTTTGGAACACATTGGGTAGGATATGAGTATGGAAGACATTAATGTTTTCTTTTGTTACAGCCAGATCATTCTTTGTCAAACTGCACATTATAGCAACCCTGGAATTCTGCAACACTCCGGGCCCTTCAAAAGAGTCTCTAATGAACCCAGAGGGATTCCAACATGATACCTCAAGATTGTCCCAATTTAGTAGGCAGTTCCATCTTGCTCCTAGTCAATCTATAAAATACGGGGGTGGCCAATTTCAAATCCAAGACCCAAAACTGGAAGAAGGATACAGATTTCCAATCCCGAATCTGAGGTTTTCTTCTCTGTGTCAGTAGTCATACCTCTTGGTAATATCAGTGTAAAGAGAAATGTGCAAGCCACAAAATAATCCATTCTTAAAAACCTATATTGGAGGAAAAAAGATAGTGACAGAGAAATAACAATGTTACATGATTCAAATTAAAAACATATAAAAGCATACACCATAACAGACAATGGTTACATAGTGTCAATCCAGTTAGGTCTCATTATAATTATATCTGTGAATAGTAGTACATCAGGAACAAAAGACAGTTTGGTCTAGCATTAAGGTACCAGGCTAGAAATCAGGAGACTGTGAATTCTAGTTCTGCCTTAGGCATAAAACCCAGCTGGGTGACTTTGGACCAGTCACTTTCTCTCAGTCCAACTCACCTCACAGGTTTGTTGTTGTAGTGGGAAAAGTAGGAGGAGAAAGGAGCATTAAATATGTTTACCATATTGAGTTATTTATAAGGACAATAAAGCTGGGATTAAAATAAGTAAATATGTTCCAAATTTTAGCCATAAACTCCTCTCCAATCATTTCTTTACCTGCCTCAGAGACAATCTGAATGTCACTCATGTCTAATTTGGCAATATATATCCAAAATCAATTCAAGTTACGAAAATGGATTCAGGATATTCAGTCTATGAGTTCACTACAGTAAAGCAAGAACTGTATTTGTTTACTCCTGCTGTGATTTTAGTATCTATAGTACTATATACATATCTCTGGTAAAGGGCATTAGTCAATACATATTTAACGCATTCAGTATCTCTTCAATAGATAGCACATGTGATGGTTATATTTAAAAAATCTCAGAAAAGTACTGGAAAATAATAAATCAATTTGTTTAAAAAATCCTTAAAATAAAATATGAACTGAAACCAATTAAGTATAATTCCAGAAAACATAAATAAGAAAAATCACAATGTGCTAAGATATATCTTAATAGCTGCAGGAACAAACTTTCCAAGGCACTGAAAAAGAGAAAGCTTGCTAAGGATACTAGATTGGGAGTAAAAAACAATAAAAATATTTTGGGCAACCCATAAATGAGATACCAGAATTTATTAGTAAATTCTGGAATAGAAATCCTGATACTTCACAATACCATTCTTCCCACACTGTTATTGTCCATGGCATCTATTTCTAGAGAAAACATTAACCAATCTGCTATCTTGGAAACAGCTGCTGGATGCAGGATGCTCTGCTTGCATTCACAAAACCGAAAAAAGCAAAATGCCAAAAATCCTTAAAAAGAACATTACTCATATGGTGGACATGATCTATCCAAAGAAATTGCAAAGAAACAGAAAGGTCTTTAATCATTCCTGAATAAGGAGTCAATGTTCTCTGAGCTTGGTTGTGTTCTTACAGACGTTTCATTAATCAAACTAGGTGCTAGTACTGATGATGTTACCTAGTTTGGGTGATGAAACATCTACAAGAAAACAACCAAGCTCAGAGAACATCAAGGATTCCTCATTTCAACTCTGAGCTATAAATATTCTCCTGAATACCCAATGGTCAGAGAACACAATAGTCATATTAGCAAAACTGTATTTTTCATTTTACTGAAAAGTGAAACAGCAACTTGCATAGTTTTAAACTAAACCTTAACACAACTTTAACTTTGTGCATCTTTAAACATTGAATCATTATATAGAACTGTACTATAATTTCAAATATACCATCAAATAGCTTTAAAGGATAAACCTTAAACATGCTGTAACTGACTCAATTTAATCATGAACTGTGGAAAAACAAGGAGAGACTATATAAACAAAGAAATCTGTTGAGAAGGAAATGTGCGTTCAATAAATTTATTCATGTCATGAAAAAAGCACAAGTAAATATCATCTAGATTCTAGAAAATAACTAATAGAAATTACTTACACTGCAAATGCTGTGCTTCTTAACACAATAAAGGATACAAGTTACAGAGATGAACTATATAGTATCTTATCTTTGTTGTTTCATATGCTGAACATTCTGATGAATCAAAGTGATGCAAAATAAAATCTTGCCAGAAACACACCAACAAATGATAATCAGGTCTTGATTTATTTTTTTAACCAGAAGCCCCACTGCTATGTAATAGTCATACTTTTACCTAGATCCTCAAACCTGAACACCCATACTAGAATTGCTTTTCCATGGGGATCAACTTTGTAAAACAGGCTAATGGTATCAGATCTTTTTCTTGCCACAGTTGTTAAGTAAATCATTGCAGTTGTTATGTTAGTAATACAGTTGTTAAGTGAATCTGGCTTCCCCATTGACTCTGTCAGAAGGTCCCAAAATATGATCACATAACCCCAGGACATTGCAACCATCATAAATATGAGCCAGTTGCCTACAGTCTGAATTTCAATCAGGTACCATGGGGATGCTGCAACAGTGGTAAGTGTGAAAAATGGTCATAAGTCACTTTTATGAATCATTTTCATATTTATATAAATAAAAGCTTCCTTTCAAAAGTTGTGCAGATTTGAGTTTCAGCAAATTATCCAAGACAAAAGGATTTACAGTAATAGCATGAATGACTGATAACCCAACATTTTTAATCTGTGGTGGATATAAGACATTTCAGATATACAATATAAACACAATCTAGCTTTTCTGAATCTGCTTCTCCAATACACCTGATCTTTAATTTAGTCTTGGATGAAGGAACAAGAATCAGTCACTGCACAAAACCCAATGTAGTTTATCATGAGGTAGAAAAGTGATTTTTTTTCAATGATAGGGCTGTAGCTTCAGAAAGAGGGGGAAGCTATGGATTCAATAGTGCACTTACAGGTCCTCAGGATGGAAGTCAATATAATAGCCACTTTATTACCTCTAAAGATTGTTATTTCAGTGTGGAGGTAAAAAGCCCATGCTGAAGCTAAACTCTAAGTGACAAAATAAATTAACCTGAATGCCAGTAGTTGCCTGAGAATTATTTTAGAGATTTAAGAGGAGGCTATCCAACTGAATATAAAAAGTGTAGTTGGAAGTAATTACCTAAAGCAGTGGTGGCGAACCTATGGCACGCGTGCCAGAGGCGGCACTCAGAACCCTCTCTGTGGGCACACATGCCGTGCCCCGGAGATGGCGAGGGACTGGCCCCCGCCGCCCTGGCCCCACCCACCGTGCCATGACCACCGCGGCCACGCCCACCCGGCACCCGGTGATAAATAAGAGGGTTTTGGGTTGCAGTTTGGGCACTGGGTCTTTAAAAGGTTCGCCATCACTCCTCTAGTGGGATTTTCCCATGTATTTTACCAGGAAACATAGAGAAGGCAGGCTAGAAAAGTCAAAGCCTTTCTAACCATACCCAAGCACTCCCAATTTGTTGGCAATGTCCATTTTGCTCTCTGAGTTCATGGTGATGTAACCCTAACCCTGTGGTGGCGAACCTATGGCAGGCGTGTGGCCTCGCCCACCCAATTGGCCACACCCACCCGGCACCCAACAATACATAAGTGGGTTTTGGGTTGCAGTTTGGGCCCTCGGTCTCTAAAAGGTTCGCCATCACTGACCTAAAGCTTTTTCTACCAGGCAATCAAGTATTTTAGATCAGTGTTTCTCAACCTTGACAATTTTAAGGCATGTGGACTTCAACTCCCAGAATTCCACAGCCAGCTATGCTGGCTGTGGAATTCTGGGAGTTGAAGTCCACATGCCTTAAAATTGTCAAGGTTGAGAAACACTGTTTTAGATTGAACAGAGTTAAATATGTAGATAGCTTATTTATTTAAAATATTGCTTTACAAAATATAGTCATATAACAAAAAATAAACTTTTATCGAGCTTGTTGCCAAAATCGCTACACTGACATGTCTGCGAAGCCATCAGTAGTCAAGCTGGGCTCGAAAGTATAATAATAATAATAATAATAATAATAATAATAATAATAATAATAATAATAGTAAAGTTGGAAGGGACCTTGAAGGTCATCTAGTCCAACCCCCTGCTCAGGCAGGAAACCCTATACCATTTCGGACAAATGGCTGTCCAGTCTCTTCTTAAAAACTTCCAGTGTTGGAGCATTCACTGCTTCTGGAGGCAAGTTGTTCCACTGGTTAATTGTTCTCACTGTCAGGAAGTTTCTCCTTAGTTCTAGATTGCTTCTCTCCTTGATTAGTTTTATTAAGTAGTTTTATTAACGCGGCGGAATCTTCGCTTTTCAAAGTCCCACTTCAGGCAATTTTAACTGGCTTGCTCTTTTCCCGCGAGTGGTGTGGCGAGTCTAAAACCTGCCGATTGAATTACGGGAGTCGAGGTCCTCGATTTAAAAACGGAAAGGAATGTAAAAGAATCGGGATTTGGGCACATGCGCTCCGAAACTGCTTAACCATCTCCTAAAGTGAGAGAAGAGAGACCGATCGCCAGAGAGAAGACAGGGCGACCTTCTGCCTTCTGCTTGCCGCTCCTAAGAGATTCATTAGACTTCACAATATTAATGCCTCGTTTAGGCCTCTCTTCCCTAGCCACTATCCTTTCCTACGTGCAATCTTCTCCATAGCATTTGAGTCGCGGAGAACCGGCGCTGGGTAAACTATGTATTTCCCCGCTTGCCCTGCAGTTCAAGATCATCTCTCACAATCTGCAGTTCAACGGCAATATACCCTGAATATTTTCCCCACGTCAGACCGGGATAAATGCTTGTTATCCAGCCAATCACTACTAGACGCCTAACAAAAACGCTTACCAGCTGCCTCAATCAACCATTCGCCACAGCAGGACTTTACTCCAACGAGACTGTCACGCTGCAACATCGCTTCCTTTTCCCCAGTACCTTTTTTTCGGCCGACTGGTCCTACTCTTAGCAAACCACAGACCCTACGCTAATACGTCACTTCCTCGACCGGCTTCCCAAAGTCCCCTGTATTGTAGTTCCGTCTGTAATTTTGCCGGTTCCTTTCTTTTTTTTCTTTATTATATAGTCATTGGTTCGTTGAAATTGCAGATTTTTGACTTACAGTTGTAAAGCACTTTTCTGAATTACGGAACGTGAACTGAAACACACTAAACTATTTTGGAAAGCTTGTACATTAAAGCAGCAAAGGCATTTGGAAGAAATAGACTTGAGTGTGAAGAGTTGATAATTGAGGAAGGAGGAATAGAAATATTAATGAAAACACGTTTGGTGTCTAATATTGTTTCAGTAAAAATTAATATTCTTGGTAACGATGCTCTCTGTTACTTCTAGTGATTTGAATTCCACAGCTCTTGTTGCAGGAAGAGCAAATCTTTAGGACCCTCATGAGCAAATATTTAGGTTTGGCATTTGTATGCAGAAAAATATTATGAGATTGCACCTTAAGATATTTCCAGAGATGTTATAAAGTGCAGTTATTCTCTGTACCTAAATGGCAGCTATTATCCCAGCCTAATCATATTTTCTCAGTAATAAAATGGTAATTATTTACGATTTCACAAACGCATCCATTGAATCTTGGATTGTGGAGAATGGCTGAGCAACTTTCAAAACTAGTGGACTAGACATCATACAGATGACTCAGCCCATTATATCTATATTTTGTTTTTTCCAATCTTAAGAGATTGAGCATTTGATCTGCATAACAGAAATGGCAAATAGTAATCAGCATTTATCTTGTATGCAAAAATTATAATTGTTACAAAAGGAGAACTAAAGATTTAATTACAATCAGTTTAAATACTAATCATTGAGCTAGAGTTAAGGATAAAATTATTCGTTGGTTCAGGTTATTTTTTTCATGTTACTGCAGCCAAGAAGTTGAGAATTAGGGGACAAGTGCCAAAAAATGCATCAAGATGCAAACTGCAGCTTATATACTTGCATTAGCCTACAAGACAAAAGTACTGTATATAAAGACAGTTTCTATCCTAACATTATCATTTGTGCATCATCATTTAGGCAATCATAGTTTGTTGCAGATTCTGATGAGAATGAAAGTGATTAAAGGCAAATAGGCATCTTAGACAACTTGGACTTAATTCAAAAACTATTAAGCAGGAACAGATCAGATCAATACTTAGAGATCCTGGGAAATCCCTGCGTTATAGGTTAGGCTGGGATTTTTTTTAAAAAAGCTGGAAGGCAATTAAAAAACATGTCTGTATTGCCAAGAAAACTGCCATGACCATGTAGTACCAGGAACTCTGTAAATGTTCTGAAAATTATTGGGAAATTTTTGACATGCAAGCAGAGTGCCACACTGCTGCTCATTAAGAAACCTGTTTTTTCAGGTTTCCATCACATCTTGAAAATATGCTAATACTTTAATAGACACACAAACTTTAGGAGCAGACTTCTTGAAGTAGTGGTACGCTAGATAGGCTAGCCCTAGTATTGATATTTTTCCCCCTCACAGACTTTAGTTGCCCTTCCAGCTAATAACTTTACCCTCTTTCCCTCTTAAAATGTTAATACCGTATATCAGTGGTGGCGAACCTATGGCACTGGTGCCAGAGGTGGCACTTGGAGCCCTCTCTGTGGGCACACGTGCCGTTGCCCCAGCCTTGCCTCCTCCCGCGACCCTCTCCAGCAGCCCTCTGAAGGAGAGTCGCCCCCGAGCGCGGCCCACACAAAGCAGCGCAGCCAAGGACATGGCAGCCAGGCAGCGTAGACAAGACTCTGCCCTTACACCCCATCATGCAGTTGATGCTGCAGGGCGCGGGCAGAGGGTGTGGCCACCATAGCACTGCTGGGCTGCCTGGGCGATCTGCAGCAGGCCCTGGAGGTGGTGAGTGGTCCTATGGGCAGGTGGGGCAGGGGAGGGGGGGGCAGAGCGGGAGCAGGGCAGGGGGGTGGAGCAGGGGCGGGGCCAATTTTTGGGCACTCGGTCTCTAAAAGGTTCGCCATCACTGCTGTATATCATGGGTGTCAAATTCGCCGTGTCACATGACCTGTCACAACATATTGTGACTTTTTCGCATTGCCAGAGCTGGGGTGGATGCAGCCTCCGCATGATGCAAACAGCCCACGGGCCAGCAATTTGACACCCCTGCCTTATATGGATAAGATATTACTCTTACTCCTTGTTTTCAGTTTATTACTTTTATAAACCCCTTTCCTTGTTAAAGTCCTTGAACTACAAGTGATTGCTTAGCTATAAAAAACACAGTACTTCTATATTAATCAAAAAAAATTACTGAGTATGAAAGCTATACAACACTTTGCTTACAGAGATCAAGCACTTAAGAGAATAATCAAGAATGTACTACTTCCAAATTCTTAACAGCATAGAAAATAGCCTTGAAGTGCATAATTTTACTTACGCCATTTCCAGAACAATGGTAAACAGATTTTAAAGTTTTTTATTTATGAATTTATATTTCAACATCTAGGAAATTTCTAAATCTTTCTGCAGGAAAAAGAAATTACCTGCATTATTTTTTCTGTATGTCTATAACTGCTAAGAAAATTTAAATGCAAGTTGATTTCTCAGTTTATAATACTATGTTCATTAATTTTTCTTTTCTCATTTCAGTCTATAATATGTGAGGTAGATATTGCCACGTTCCCAAGATATCTGAAGTCAAACTTGAATTAAGAACAACAAAGTTGGAAGAATTATACATTACTGACAAAATATATGCATTTTTTTAATCAAGTAGTCTAGAACCCTTGTCAATTTTTAAAAATCTACTTTGGTGCCTACGTTCTGCCCTTTTAAACTACAAGTTTACTCAGAACTACTTGAGTAAATGTTAAAAGTTTAAGGAGTCTCAGACTGCATCTTCCCCACAGGCAACTGCAGCATGGACAAGTGAGGGAAAATGACAAAATAAACTCTATGACACACGTTTTGTCATTTTAGCATCATCATTGTTAAGAATTAATATCTATTATCTGATCAGAAACCCCCTATTTCTTCTTTCAAGCAAGTTTTCCCTTTTGGCCCCAAAAGGGAATTCTTATACAAATGCTTAAAAGCACTGTTAAAAGAATTATTATTAACTATTAAAGTGATCCCTGGTTTGATTATAATCTATCTTCAATGAATGTTAATAGCACATTGAAGTATCACAGACTATCACTTTTATTTTTTTTAAATAATATTCTCCCAAATTAATAGTATGAATTTAGGACATAAGTATTACTATAAACTTTAGAATTTACAGCTTTCCTTGTTCTTCGTAAAATTTACATAGTTACAATGGAAGTAGTAAAGGACAGGCATGACAAATCGAAAACTGATTTTCATTTTTCTTATTTTCTAATTTTTCAGTCAACTTAGCACTAAAAGCAAAGACAGTTTTCAGCGGAGAAAATTAAAATTGGATTTACTACTCTGTACATATAGATAACCAAAATACTATCTTGCATCCAACATCGTGCATAAGTACAGGTAATCCTCAACTTACAATAGTTCATTTAGTGATTGTTCAAAGTTACAATGGTACTGAAAAAGTGACCTATGATCATTTTTCATACTTATAACTGTTTCAGCATCCTCACAGTCACTTAATAAAAATTCAGGCATTTGGCAACTGGCTCATATTTATGACAACTGCAGTGTCCCAGGTCATGTGATCACCTTATGTGACCTTGACAAGCAAAATCAATGGGGAAGCCAGATTCACTTAACAACGGGGTTAGTAACTTCAGTGATTCAACTGTGACAAGAAAAATTATAAAATGGAGCAAAATTCACTTAACTGTCTTGCTTAACAACAAGAATTTTGGGCTCAATTATGTTCGTAAGTTGAGGACTACCCATATATTAATTTATATCTAATGCTGATATTTTACATCACATCTTCAAATGATAAAGAGGTCAAAATCACATTTTTTTTTCAAGATAATAAAACTGTTTCTCTTCTTGGTAGATTAGTCACAAAACTGCAAGGCTTCACATTCAAGTACAAAACAGTGTATTTCACTCTAATACCTCTATATATATCCTCCAAAAAAAGATACACTATGCTTTGATGGGACCATTGATGCCTGTTTACGGGTGGGAGGTTCTCCAACAATGTTTGGATCACAGCTTTTTTACTTGAATCCACTTGATACTTTATTTTTTGAAGCTGACATAAAAAAGAAGAGAAATTACAAAATTTCAGTGTTTAATTTCCTCCTATTACTACAATTACAATAAATCAGAAAGTCTTGAAGGCCTTTTCCAATTAGCAAATGTTACTGAAAAGCATAATAAGCTTTTGTGGACTGCACCTGATGCACCTAATGAAGTGAGTTTCAACTCACAAAGTGTGTCTTTTAACAAAATTTGTGTCAGAAAAGGTGCTACCCAATTCCTGATTTTTTTGCAACTATAGACTAACGTGACTTTCCTTCTACAATGCCTATAATTGCAAAAACAGTCCAAGGTCTGGCTGTATAGCATGCTTCCATGTAACTTGCCTATGCATAAAAAGACTCAGTGTGTTTTCCTTCTTTTGAAATCAGAAATTTCACTTTGTAGATTAGGCACAAAACTGCAAGGATTCATACTCAACTACAAAACAGACTGTATTCACTCTAATACCTCTATACATAATCTCCAAAATAAGATTCACTATGCCTTGATGGATCTATTGATGCTTGTTTATGGGTGGGAGGTTCTCCAACGATGTTTGCATCAGAATCAGAAATATAGCAAATTTTAATGATGATACCAGATCTAAAGGGAGCATGCAATAAAAACTAAGACCTAAAGGGAGTATGCAATAGTGTCCATGCTTATTGTATTGATAGATCTAGAATAGCATAACATGTATTTAAATGAACTCAATGTCTATTCTATATATTGTTGTTCCTGAAATAACCTTAAAACAATTCTATTTTTTCATTTTCTGGAAGCAAGAAAACATAACTTCATGGAACGTGCACTCATAACTAAGTGGTTCAGGACTTCCGGTTTGCCATTGGCGCCTGCGGACGTTGTCATGCCTCCTTCTGAGCCTGAATCTGAGGAGGAAATGGAGCTGGAACAGGACCCTATGGAGGCTGAGGGAGAGGTGTCTGTGGCTTCAGAGGACTGGGGAAGAGCAGGCTGAGGCAGGCCAGGGCCCTTCAGGATTGGAACAGGGGAGACAGAGCTCAGGCGATGAGCAAGGCCCACCCCTACCTGATCCTAGAGCACGGAGAGTGGAGAGAAAGAGGGAACAACGCAGGCAGGCTCAATTACTCGGGAGGAGAGCATCCCGCCCCACTCCACAAGGCACACCTGGGGATTGAGATTTAAGGAGACGCTGTGGGGTGGGGCATTTGTTGGGAACAAACGGTGATTCATTGGAACGTTGTGTATTGTTCCTCTTGTTCTGTGCCTTCTGTTTGGAAACCTGGAAACCTTGACTATCAGACTGTATTTCAGATTCTCTCTTTTGGAAACTGCTCAGGCAAGCTCAGATTTAAACGGACTTGTTAAGTTTATGTTTTCTTCCTTGTTATCTCTATGGCCTTGAGTACTTTCTTATGCTAATCAGCCTGTATTTGAATCTACTTTCAACCAGAGTCGGCTGAAGGGGTGTGTGTGTGATCTTTTGTTGGAGGCTTGCCAGCAAACGTGGGAGCATTTGGGGAAAATTGGGAGCAATAAAAGAACTGTTTGAATTGCCAGTTGACTGCATTGCCTCTGTGCTGTGCCCTGGGTCATCACAGACATAAGGAGATGAACTCCGTCTTCAGCGTTCGATTTCATCTCACTGGAGGACCCTGGAAAGGGTCGAAAGTCGCCCTGTAGGGGCAACGAGCGAGGAGGGGATCCCCGCTTGATCGCGGGAGGGCGGTAGCCCTTCTGCTTGATCCGGGGCAGCTCTCCAAACCGGCAGGGGAAAGACCGGCCATAGCAATATGGCTCGTCACTAAGCTGCTAACAGCCGAACTCAAAATTACTATCAAGCACCTTTAAAGCAACGTGGATGAAACTGAGTGAGATCTGATCTTCTCTTTAAGACTCTAAATATCTTTCCTGCAAAAGCTGCCCTAGGTATTTTTCCTCCTGTGAGGAGAGAGGGAAGGGAATTCCTGCCCCACCCTCTAAGAAGAGCAGCGACTGACTACCCAGGGGAAGCAAAGCAATTATAAAAACAACTTTAATCTAATTGGCTGTATATACTTTTGAAATTTAGGGACTAAAAGGTTTTCCTAAAAGTTTTCTTATTCCTATTTCTACTGGATATGCTGATTTTTATCTAAAAATAAAAAAAAATAAACTTTGAAAAACTATTATAAAAATGGGGGACTTAAAAGATTTTAAATGGCCTTCAGAAGGGTATTAATAGATTTATTTGGGGGGGGGGAAACCAAGAGTTAAATTGAAGATTTTACAAGATGCACGGGAAAAAGGAGGACTTAAGGTACCTAATTTGAAATTATATTATGATGCGGTGGTTTTAACATTGGTTACTGATTGGCTTAATTTAACTAATAAAAGTATACTTCAACTAGAGGGATGGGATTTATTATATGGATGGCATGCATATTTAATTTACAATAAAAAAGTTGATAAAGCTTTTAAATCTCATATCTTAAGAAGTGCTCTATTGCGTGTCTGGAAAAAGTATTATTATAAGTTAAATTATAAAATACCAATTTGGGGTATCCCTGGACACGTGATAGAGGGAGTATCTAAGGGTGTGAATTTGGATAGGATTTCTTATAAGGAATTACTTAGATTGGAAGGGAATGATTGGCAATTGAAATCGTTAGAGGAGTTAAAGCAAGAAAATGTTGTACAGTATTGGTTTCAGTATACTCAATTGATGGCTAGGTGAAAATTAGATCAAAAGATTGGCATTACATTATTGGATGAGAATTTGATTAAACAGATTAAAGATTTGAATCAAGCGCATATAAAGAGGATTTATAATGTTTTAATAGAAATGGATTCGGAAACGGAATTAGTTAAAGATTGTATGGTAAAATGGGCTCAAAATATCCAAGAACCGATTCCATTGGATATGTGGGAGATAATATGGGTTAGAAATGTAAAGTTTACCCAGGCCCAGAATTTAAGAGAAAATTTTTATAAAATGTTTTATAGATGGCATCTGGATCCTAAAAAGTTGTCTTGTATGTATTCTAATTTACAGCCCAAATGTTGGAGATGCGGTCTACCTATTTCCATATTTGGTGGACTTGTAGAGATATAAAAGCTTTTTGGATTAAGATTTGGTGGAACATTCAAAAGATTTTTAAGAAAAAGATAAAATTTACTCCACAATTATTTCTACTGGGTGTTATTACAGATGGTGATACCAAAGAAATTAACTTGATGTTGAATTTGATAACAGCTGCAAGGTTATTGGTTGG
>NW_015386525.1:662891-710206 GCF_001527695.2 Protobothrops mucrosquamatus
GTTAGTCTGGAGAAGATGGATAGATTATATTCAGAACAAATATGGGACTAAAAAGTTCCATTTGGCTTATGAGTAAATTTTAGAGTATTATTATTATTAATAGTTTATTATAGTGGAATTTTTGTTAGTTTTAATTATATGATATTATTAGTAGTAGTAGTATTAATATTGTATTGTTTAACAATTAGGTTGTTAATTTGTTTATTATTGTTTTTAATTTTAATTTGTTTAAATTTATGTTAAAGGGGAGTTAAAGCGCGTTATGGACTTGGTTACTTAAATAGTTGGTTAATGTTAGTTAGATTATGATTATTATATTTGTAACCCTGTGTTCAGCTTTGAGAAGTGGGGGAGGGGGAGGGGGACTTGGGGGGGTATGGGGGTTTATATTGTAATTTTTATAAAACTTTTAATAAAAAAAAGATTTTAAATGGCATTGGTGACATCTTGTGGTGAGGTTTGGTATTACGACTTGCTTGGCTTGAAACCCAGACTTCAGATAAATCTCTTTCGACCTTGAATACCACCTATGAGAAACTCAGCTATAAAAAGAACTTCTGAGCAGCATAACTGGCCTGCTTGAACTATGAATGTAAACCTTTACTGACTTTCAGAGTTATATGTGGGGAATTGCCTTCCTATCTCTTTATTTGAGGAACATTGGTTATTATATGAGATGATGAAATACCTTGGACTATAAAATCTTACTTGACCAATGACTTCTACTATAAAGACTACCTATAAACACATGAAATAGAGGTCCCATACCTAGTTATAAAATTATTTTTAACATCTGATTTTAAAGTCCTCAACTTAACACATTATTAAGAGAATATGGATGAAGACTAGGAAAATATCCTTTCCATGTTGAAAGCAATACATGAAACCATTCTTTCAGCTTCTGACAAAATAAGACCCAACATAAAAGAAGAAGATGCCAGCTTAGACACACAAACCCAAATTTTGACTACAACCAAAGAACTAATAATGCAGAAGATAACAGAAGTGGAACAATCAAATACTAAGACAGAGGACTCAATTGACCAACAAATACAGTTAATGGAAAATCCAGAAAAGGGAGTGACAACACTGAAAATGGAAAAGACTTTCTATATAAATCAGAAGAAATTTGAGTAAGAAGAAGAATAGATTGAATGGAAGAGAAACATATCAGGACAATCATGGGGAATTGGAATAATAGGGAGACGATTTAATGAATACAAATGGGCTAGCCCTTCCCCAAAAATGGTAATTAAATGGTCTCTCTTATTTCAAATAATATATATAATAATAGAGGGAGATCTATTTGTTGATATAAAATCACTGATATGGATGGCTAGTTGGCAAAGGAAGAAAGCCAGAATAAGGCTGAAGAAAATTGGGGTTTTGATTTATTAGAGGGGATTTCATATTACTAATTAGAGGGTTAAAGGGAGAAGTTGAGATAAGGGGAATTTTGGTCATTAAATTAGTTGAAAATAAGGATTCTATTTGTTTAATATTTAAAAATTAGACCGAAAAGAAAAAAAATATTATGAATATGTTTGATTTATTGATTAACCCAGACAATATATATAATGGTTTTGATTTATTAAAGGAGATACTGTATTATTAATTAGATGATTTAATATGGTGGGAAACAGATAACTTTTAGGAAATAGAACAAGACTATATTCAAATAGATAAGATGTGTATTTTGAATATTAGATTCTGTTATGAATTGAGATAAGGGAAACCTTGGTTACCTAAAGCCTGGAAATTATAAATATGAAATGCTAAATTTGAATATTGATGGAAAACTAAAAATTGGGGAAAAATCAGTAACAGGACATTGATTGTCTATAAAGATTGAATGTAAAAGTAATTAAGATATGTATAAGCTAAAAAAAATATTGATAAATGTAATAATGATGTTTTTACTTAGTTGATATAATAAGAACAATATTAGCTTAAATATGAGATAGTAGATATTAAGGGGAAAAGAGAGGAAATATTTGATGTTGTAACTTGAGATTTGTACTAAAGATTTTTGTATGTTATTGAACTATTGATTAACCCAGCCACCACATTGCTTTTTAAATACTTAAATGTAAAATTGGAAAATTAATAAAATATTATTTAAAAAAAAGAACTAAGTGGTTCATTTCAGAATTCCCATGCAAGTATGTTTTTTTAAGATATCTTATGAGGAATGATAAATAACTATCCATTCTTCCCTCAACAGCCTAGAATACAAATTAGATATTAAATACATAAAATAAATGCAAAAATATATTTACAGCAATATTACTATGAAAAACATAAACAGTAATTCTTTTATTGAAAGTAAAAGGCAAAAGAAATAGGTTCAGATAAGCAGACCAGACTACTGTATATTTAAAGTGAAGTAAATCCTTTAACAGTTAGCCCTTACAGAAACCAATCTGACAACAAGAAAATGCAGAAGCAGGAAGCACATCCAGTTTTTTAACTTCACTTTAAGTTACATTCCATCTCTTCATTTCTAGAATTCTTACCTGAAGAAGAAACAAGCGAAGAGCACTGATTGTGTCATTAGAAAGTTCTAGCAAGTTGGTATGGGCTGCTTCTTCAAGAATATGGCTAATTTCAATTTCGGAAATAGTCCTGATGTCCTGATATTTCATAAACTTGGAAAAGTTGTATTTTAGTTTTAGTGGATCTAAATTATTATTATCCAGCAAAAACATAACCATTAACTGCCACAAGCTTTATTGAAACCAATTCTTAAACAATACTTAAAAATGGATGTTAGTAATAATCAAATTTTAAAAGTTTGGATAAATCTTCCCTCCGTAGTAGCAAATTGCTAGATTAATGAGCCAAATTAATATTTTTCCATTTAATGATAAGTTTGAAATATTTCAGAATTTCCAAACTTTATGATTGTACAATTATCAAACACAGAAGTGTTTACATCAGAAGTTTTGGAATATATAGTATTGTAAGTAGATGTACATAGAATTATGCAGTAAGACTAACAAACAGATAGAGGAAGATTTATCAGTCAAAGGACACAAGGCAGCTTTACACTGCTTGTCTCCCCCAATAAATGAAGCTGGTTTAAGAAGTTGCTTTCTAGATTTCAGTCTGTACTTCAGTTTTGGTATTCATGAGTGTTAATAATTATAGGCATTGATTGCTGGCTTCCTTCCTTCTTTACCCCTCCCACTCATGTCTTTTTGATGACATATTTTCATTGATAGTTCTTTTATACAAGTTCTCATATGCTGCTTCCTCTGATATTTGACACCTTCCATCCATTGCATCCACCATTGGATTGCTTGAGGAAAAACAATTGAATCTTCCTTACTGTCACTTCAGCTACTAGGAGAAATTAGCAGAACTTTTTTTTTAAATCTTGCTTTTTTAAAAATACGGCTTTCACTAGTTTACCAGTAAGCCTATTAAAAAAGAAAAAGTCCAGCCTTTCACCTTAACCTTTTCACTAATTCACTTTGGGAAGGCCTCTTCAAAAGGCAGCAGGCATTCCCGTAACCCAGACAAAATGGTAATGTAGAGCAGCAACCAGTGGCAGAAGCAGAGGGGCCATTCCTGCCACTGTACAAAGTAGCCAATTGGAGTGGAGCCATTTATCTAAAAAAAATGAAGTGCAGCAGACAGACTATATAGCACTGCTTGTGTCTGTGGAAGTCAGGAAACATAACTTTTCACACAGAGCAAGAAAAGACAAATGTAGATTGCCTACATGAAGGCTCATGGAGAGATGAGATAATGTGTATTCCTATGCTAAATAAATGGTTACTGTAATGGTTATCCTCATGCCAGGGAAGTTAGGATGTTCCTGAACCCTAAGAATGTTTTTTTTTTACTGTCAAACACCTAAACAGCTGAAACTGATGAATATGAATGAACAGATTTCCCAAATAGTTTTAATCTTTGTTGTTTTTTTTTATTGAAAATCATCCATGGCTGTCAGATTTTGACTGAAGCTTATCTTAACAAAAATGATATAAACATCTACATATTTAAGGCTTTCCCAAGTTTACAGCATAATCCAGTCATTACTGTGTTATAAATGGTGTCTTCACTCATATTTTGCCAGTGATAATGAAACAATTCAGTTAAAATAGTCATAATGCAATGTAATAACACAATAGAAATTAACAGTTAACAGCCATTATACTCACCAAACTAACGAGTCTAAGAATTTCTGAGTTAAGAAAGGAATTCTCATTACCACCTAAAAGTGTGATCAACAGAAATTTATTCCATGGGTGTGAGGCAATATGACATGCTAGAAGTGGAAAAAATTACCACAAATAGGTTAGAAAGAAATCTAAGAAAATAATCTCAACATAAATATATTATTCATTCTGTACTTTTTTTATCCCATCAAACAAGATTTTTAAAATAATAATAGAGGAAAAACAACAGAAGTCAAAATTAGTTTCTCTCAAAAAGTACTCTATATGCTGCCCACATTATAAACAGTCTACAGGTAGTCCTTGACTTAAAATCAATCATTTAGTTACCATCAAAGTTACAACAGCACTGAAAAAAATGATTTATGATTGGTCCTTCCACTTACGTCTTCATGGTCACATATTCAAAATTTGGGTGCTTGACAACTGGCATCTATTTATGAAGGGTGCAGTGACCCAGGGTCAGCTGACCTCCATTTGTGACCTTCCTGTCTTCTTAAAGCTATATTGATGGGCGAAGCCATATTCACTTAATGACTGCATGATTCATTTAACAATTGTAGTGATTTACTTAACAACCATGGTAAAAGTTGTAAAATTCAACATGACTCACTTAACAACTGCCTTGCTTAGCAATGGAAATTCTGGTCCCAATTGTGGCCATAAGTCAAGGACCACCTGTAATTCATTCAGAACAAAAATATAATAGTAGAAGAAAAGATCCATTCAGATAATATAAAATCTAGGAGAGTTGCTATATTATTCAGTAATGAAAATAGATTGTTAAGATATCATTTTCTGCCATGTATAAAATATAAAACATGGTTCAGTTGAGCTAATTCTGCTTTTATCTCACCGGAAATTAAAAACTTCAGTAAGCTGTCCTTATCTATGATTTTATATTTTCCATGAAAACCTTCTGTAACCAGTCCGTTTCCCAAAAGACTAACAGCCCAGTAAACTTGAGATAGCATGAACAGTATGGGAATTAGGATGGTATGCATTCATTTCTGCACTAGAGACTTATATCATCTTCATAGCATCACCCATCCATAACTGAATTGATATAAAGCTTTTTCATATTATTTTCTTGGCAACTATTAAATATCTGAAGTACTGTAAACCTCTATTTTAGTAACAAAATATTTGATACCATTAGGTTTATATCTGCTTTAGTGATGAGGTGCCAATGATTGCAAGTCATCTAGACAAAGCAAAATAATTTCAATGTAAAGCATTTTTTACTAATAAAGAATACACAGAGAAAGATATTGAAAGCTGTACCGGTGCTCTGATTTTTCAGATGCAGATATTCCAACAAAATCTCAAGACACCCAATAACAGTCTGTGATAGCAAAAAGTCCTTCTGTAAACATAAAAAGGAGAATACTGCTTATTATCAAATTCATCTAAAAGGAATACGTACTTGAAATTATAACAAGTGAATAAAAAGATAATTCATGATCTTAAGGTGTCTTGAGACTCATAGGATATAAAATATTTGAAAATGCTCTAGCATTTAGGAAGTCCTTTATAAGCAAAAGAATTTGCTTCATTTCCCCAGTACCATGGATTGTCTAATATGGAGAGACAATTTTAGAAATATATTAAGTCTGTTCCTACTCCAAAGGAAATACAGCAAAAACAGTTTTGCTGTGCTTCTTTTGTAGCACCATGCCAATCAATTGTTCTCAGGGATGACATTACCATATCATTGCACAGTAATCTTTTAAAAACTGTTTTCCCTTGCCGCAGAAAAGAAAACATAGCAAAGGAATACCAAGGAAGTGGAGAAGTGATGCTTTTAGTGTTTTCCCATTGGCAGCTAGAATTAATGTTGGCTTGGTCAAGGGACTGAAGGAAATACATGTACCTACGGATCCTGCAGAATGTTCCAAATTTCTACTCACAAATAGGGGGTAGATGCAATAGACAGTGGCTTTACAACATTGAGAATAAAGCTATATCTTTATGAATAACTGTCTTTGGTACTAGTAGTAGTAGTTTTCACATCATTAGATAGTTCAAAACTGAGAAAAAGTGTACTTGACTGTATTCTCTTTATACTTCTCCATTCATTTGAAATAAATCAGCTTTGCTGAGTCCTACAATTAATATTGCAATTCCATATTAACAGTAAAATTTACCTGGACAAGTAGGTTTTGTAATCGAGCAACCAAGGACAGTACATGCCACATAGCCAGTGGAAACAAGGAAATATTCTCTTTTGACTGTGGCAGTTCCTTTTCCTGTTCATCTGTGGACTGGACAGTAAACTTCACAAAGGATGAACAGAGGTTCTGCTTAAAGAAGGCTCTCAAAAACTGAAGGATGCTAACTGGATATAAAACCATCTATTAGTATAAAATATGTCTCTCCCTCATACACTTCAGAGATCCTAGGCTACGCATAAGCATCTGTGTACTTGGACAGTGCGGTATGTAGTCTCCTTATTGGAAAGCCACCAACTAGCCCAAATTCCTAGTTTTCAGTTTTAAAAGGTAGTAACTTATTTTATTGTGGTCATCAACCAGCATAATTAAAATCTCTAGCTCTTGAACAACTATATGTACCTTTGTGTGTGTTTGTTGTAATCTGTTATGTGTGTGCATATGGCTAAATATGAAAAAAATGATTTGCTACTAGGATTCAAAGTGATCAGTAAATAAGGAAAATTCAACTAAAACGTTGCAGAAACTCTAGTCATGGTATGGACAATTTGTCTGAAGAAGAGATTTCCTGCTTAATTTTTATCTGTTTATGACTGCTGCCACAAAAATTGAGAAAACCAGAATTTTAGTATAGTATATTTATGATTAGACATAAGGATATTCAGTTCAAAACAATAGCTAGCAGCAGGGAGTTGGATTTATGTTCTCTCTTGTTCAAGTTTTAATTCTTCCTGTTGGATTTTTAGGTATTGAATATATGCACATTAGAAAATTCATCCTACCAATGAAAATAAAGTATAATAAATTCATGTGATAAGTGGAGCATAATGAAGAAATTGCATTAAATCCATATGAGGTATGAAAGAGGATGGGAAACTATGATATTGATAAATATTGGGTATTATTAATTATTAAATTATTAGTAGTAGTATTAATAATATTATACGTGTAATATTGTTGGAGAATTCCCAAGTTCTTCTATTTTTTATTGTTAAGAAAATCCTTAGGAGCTACACTACTTTGTATTCACATATTTATTTTTTGTGATGTTACCTACCAAAGAATAATATGCTCTTCTTTCTGTATGCAACTGCATTGAAGACCTTGTCCACATCTAAGGAGATCATGTGATGAACCTTTCAGAAAAGAATCAAATTAATTGGCTGCGAGTCGAAACGTCGCCAGGACACTTCCAATTCTACACGGGAGAAAACCCGAATGACCAAAGACCTACATACAAACACCCGTGAAAACCTCAGAAAACATATATATATATATATATATGTAGGTCTTTAGTTATTCGGGTTTTCTCCCGCGTAGAATTAAAAGTACCTTGGCGACGTTTCGACGAAGTCACATTCGTCATCTTCAGGCTGGTGTCTTCAGCTTCGTGCTTCTAAGAGTATATAATATATAAATATATTTTATATATAACAATTTTCACTTCTATTAACAGGCATTCATTCTGCACAAAAAACACATTTGAACATTTAACAGTGTTGTCATCCATTTTCCCATCTAGTTACTAAACATTCTGCTAAGATATACACATTCATTTACTTGCTCTGTGTTTTCTGATTCTATAATTTGCAGCCTTACATTTATCTCACAATACACAATACAACAACCAAAAGAGCTTCACATTTCTGTCTTACTCCTTGCTCAGTGTTGAACTAAAGACTAAATATTACATTTATTCTTAAACCTTATATACTTCTATTATATAATGCTCTTACTGTATTCAGTATTTCTGAATCCTGAAAAATATTTTACAACTGAAGCTTATTCACCTTATTACATGCATTAAACTTTTCATATATTTCTCAATTATCTGCTGAAGGGCAAAGTTAAGTGTGCGTACATCCTACCAGGCATAAAGCCACACTGCATTTCTCTGGTTTCCTTCATTGTTATATCTTGTACATTTTCAATCAGAATGCTGTCAACTTCCCAGGAACATTAAACAAATGAATTCACATATACTCTTGCAATCTTTTTCTCTTTATAAGGATACAGTAGTGGCATTCTTCCAATTGTCAGGTACAGATACAGTCTTCCCACATACAGTACATTAATAAGCTGCACAGCCGGTCCATAAAATATCACACCCAATGTTATTTTTTCCACATATTATCTACATTAAGTTAATAATGCTTAATATAGTTAATTAATGCTGTTATTAGTGAATTGAGTGTTATAAAGAAAAATTAACTGGCTTTACACAGATTTATCAGTGTTTCTAACCTCTGTATTGTAAATATTTTGTTGAATCAAGAGTGAAGCAATCAAAAGCCATGAAGAACAAATAAGTGATTCAATGGATGAAGAGAAGACAGGTTCAGAGAAAGAGGTTGCCATCCAGGTACAGTGGAGAACTTTCTCAAGGAGCTCTATCAAAGATTTATTGGAAAGTAACAATACTACCACTGTAAAAGAAGAAAGGATTCAACAAGCTATACGTGTAACAATTATAACTTAAGTCAGTAGCAACCAGATACAATTACAAATTAGTACTGAAATCAAAAGGAACAAAATACCACGGGTTTAAGGCTCTTGATCTATTTCAAAAATCCTAACAAATCTCAGTAAATTGTATATTTTTGTCTCTGGAGATTATGCACAAAAAGAGAACACTAGTTTTTAAAATACTTTTGGGTGGTATGGAAAGAGTTTCCACAGATGATTATAAAACATGTAATAATGCATATTTTTAAAAACACATATATTGTTTCCAGTAAGACAGCTGTCACCACCAGTAGATATTTGCATAGAAATAATAAATAGCAATCCAGTTTTCAAACAGTTCTATATTGATACACATCTTTAACAGCAAGAAAAAAGTCTCTGAATGTATTTTATTTTATCCATTACATAACAGATTTTTTTTAAAAAGATTTAACTATGATGTCCTTGTTCTAGTACACAACAAAGTCAAATAACTCTGGCTCAATAATTGGCTCAAGTGCACAGGTTACTAGTTTCTACTAAAAGAGTTGCTATGGATGAGGAAACTTTGCATACTTGTTTTAATATCAAAGCTAGCCTTCTACTCCAACTCACTGAGCTGAAAACATACAAAAGTTGGTAATCTGAATCTCATCAACAATATACAAATATATACAATTTTTATAGAAGCATTAATTATAAAGAAGAAAACTACAACTAGATAGGGTCTTTGCTGTATACAACACATCTGTCTGTCTATCTGCTATCTAGCTGCCCATCTCAAGAAAGCAACCCTATGCAGCATACAACAATCCAGTAAAGATATAGAAGTCATTATATAAAATTATTATATAATAATTTTTAAAAAGTATTTAGAACTATAAAAGCAAAACTAAAAGAAAAAAGAAAATAATAGACAGAGGAACATTAATAGTAAGACATCCACCTCACTAGTTTTCTTATGTACAGAGAGAGATTTTTGTTGTTTAAATCCTGAAATATTGCCTGATTCTGTTGGGATATAATGCTAAACTATCATTCAAAGTTTCATGAAAGACATTTGGACTCATAGATTCACCCTTACCAGTCTATCTTTAGAAAATTAAATGATAGCTGTTACATAATGGCATTTGGATAATCATGCATTAAAGAAATCATGATAAAATCAGGAAGTCTAACCACATATTCCATATCTTCAAACAAATATTTTCAATGAAACTCAAGAATTCATTGCATCCAAATAGTGAAATTACATCATTTCTACAATTGAATGTTTGCCCATACTTGAGTTTGAGGATTTTTTCCTAACATCCATCCTGAAAGTCTATGGAGATTCTCAGTCATGCAGGTCATGGTTGTCTCAAAGGTGCTTTTTTCAAAAGGGAGCTGGGTTGTTTTTTATTTGAGGAAGAAGAAGATGTTTCACTTTTCATCCATGAAGATTCACTGAATAAGAAGCGAAACATCTTCTTTTTCCTCAAATAAAAAACAGCTGCCTTTTGAAAAAAAGCACCTTTGAAACATCCATCCTGAAAATAACTTATGACCCTAAGTCCTTATTGGGGGAAAGTTTTCATTCTATCAGCAAAAAACAATTGTTTTACTTTTTACCTATTTGTTGGCTGGAAGGAATTGTCTGCTGAAGGCTCCAATAAAGAAAGTTCAGGGATGGCTGAAGAATTTCAGAGTCTGTTGGTCTACATTTTCCACACAAATTAATAACTGCATAACAGAAATACTGTGCTCAGTATAACAATCATCTTTTACAGATTTTAGTATGTGAAATCTTTGGGGATAGCTACACCAACTCAGACTACCAATCAGATAAGTTTAAGTGTTGTCATAGTCACGAACAAGACCATTTGCTTCAAAAAAAAAACAAAACAGAAGAGAAATCCCATAGTGAATATAGTCACAGCTGTACTTACTAATTAGCACCTTTGTGGCCATTTTTCACTATCATTCGGTTTAGACTGCTGTAGTTACCTCAGAAAAACATTACAGAGGAATATTGACAATCTGGTCCAAGGAGCTCCGCTTTGAAGCTAAACAAACAGAAGCCTGACACAAGCTAGAACAAAAAGTTGTCACTTGTTCTTGTTGACTAAACACTTATTTCAGAAAGCACAATTTTCATCATTACTATTTTAGAGTATGCAGGTGCATCTCTCTTGCCCAGAATATAAGCTAAACTAGCCAATCAGATCCCAAAGGGAAAATGCATTCCAAAAATACTGCCACTATTGGAAAACAGATTTGAATCACTATAAAAGAAAAAAAGATCCTCATTTTCCTCTTTCATCTGAGGAATTTCCCTTATTATATATCTGCATTTATAAATTATATAAAGTTGGGGATTCAAGAAGTGTGAACACTCTATTTGCAATCGGTAAATGTCACCCAGAATAGGTTAGACCCTTAGAAAAGGTTTTAAGTGATACAATAAAAAAATTCCACTCTCTCCCAAAACTGGCACAACAGAAGTTGTGGCTTTGGAGTATGGTTGTCAACATGACATACAAAACCTAGTGTATCACTCAAAATGACAGAAATTTCACAACCCCTTTCAACTTTCCAATAAAAAGTCAGATTTTTTATCTGTATCTGCAGTTACAGGTAATCGACATGCAATCACAAATGAGGCCAGAATTTCTATTACTAAGCATGGCAATTGTTAAATAAGTAAAGGCTGATTTTATGATCTTTTTTTGCCATGGATGTAAAGTGAATCCCTGCAGTTGTTAAGTGAATCATGTAGTCATTAAGCGAATCCAACCTCCTCCATTGACTTGGCTTGTTTGAAACTGGTTGGGAAGGCTGCAAATGGCGATCATGTGACCATTGGATACTGCAACTTGTTGCAAACACATGCCAGTTGCCAAGCATCAAATTTCGGCAAGGATCGGCTGTGAATCAGTTTTTCAGTGCCATTGTAACTTTGAAAGATTGCTGAATGAATGGTTGTAAGTGAAGGACTACCTGTAGTTAGTTATCTGTGCAAATGTGTTAGCGTGAATAGTCAAGAAAAGAAGGGGAAGAGCAAAGGAATAGTGGCCAGATGGGCTAAATCAGATCCTGAAAAAGAGATAGACGAAAAATTTAAAGGGAAAAAAAGGCAAAGATGCTTTGCAAGAATAGAAAACTGTATTGAGATATGGTAAATGTTGATGTAAGTAGATTTAATTATATATTATAGATTTAATTATATAATTATTATAAATTATACATTTTTCTTATCCCATGACTTAATTTCTTTATTGTTTCTTATTCTTTTGCAATGCTTTGTATAAGGTAGTTTACTCTGAAATAATGATGTGACGGTTATTTATTCATAAAACATCATTTCTCTTAATTGATACAAAGAAAAAAAAGAAAACCAATCATTCTCAAACTGCAATCGTGATGAAACTCTGATAATATGATTACAAAATTTAAAAAAAAGAGGAATAGAGTTGGTAACACTGTTACAGAAGAAATATAATTTCTATATGCTTTCTGCACCTGAAGATGCCCAATGTAATATCTATTTAATTTCTTAAAAGGTGTAATTGCAAATGTCATTAAATCTATTGGAGAGGGAGGGAGGGAGGGAGGGAGGGAGGGAAGGAAGGAAGGAAGGAAGGAAGGATCTACTTTGGCTTCCAAATCCTACATTCTTGTTATCCCTAATCCAAACGTCCAAAACAAATTTAGACACTCACCTAAGCGAAGCAGTCTGAAATCTGTATTATCCAACTCTCGTTCTGTTGCATATCTCAGCTGAACCAGAAAAAGGAGATTTAACAAAAGTGGCACGTTCTGGCTTACTAAAACAAAAGACCATGACGCAATAGTTGGAAAATGCAGGAAAGCATGCAGGTAGTTCTTGACTTACAACTACAATTGAACCCAAAATTTCTGTCGCTAAACAAGACATTTTTAAGTGAGATTTTACAATCTTTCTTGCTACAGTTAAGTGAATCACTGCAGTTGTTCAGTTAGTAACACGACTGTTAAGTGAATCTGGCTTCCCCATTGACTTTGCTTGTCAAAAGGTTGCAAAAAGTAATCACATGACTCTGGGACACTGCAACCATCATAAATATGAGTTAGTTGTCTGAATTTTGATCATGTGACCATGGAGATGCTGCAACAGTCATCAGTGTGAAGAATGGTCATGTCACTTTTTTCAGTGCCATTGTAACTTCAAACGATCACTAAAGAAACTGTTGAAAGTTGAGGACTACCTGTATTTTAATGGCATTTTTGAAAGAAACTCCAAGTTGTACAAGGTATTCATAGTGAACCAAACTTTCAGATGGTGATGAGCTTTTTTTTTCACTCGAATTAATTTAGTATAAGTGTTTAGCCATTTGAGGACAGAATTCAACTAGATTATGATCTCCATTAGGCCCCTTTGTTACAAGGTATTGACCCAGAAAGCTAAATAAAAGCTACAAAGTGGCTTTAGTTGAATTAAGCATTATTTTTATAAATGGGCATACATCTATCTTTTCATTTCAATTTAGGTTTGATATCATTTGACGCAAAAAACAATATTGTAGGTTTCCCTAAATTTTACATATTTCAGTTTGCTATTCAAAAGCAATCAAATCTGTATTGCATTAATACAAAGTCTTGCCTCATTTTATATCTGAAATGGCAGCCTATGCAGTATATTATATAGCTGTACTATTTATTATAGGATCCCAGATTTATTGATTTATGTCCCAGCTTTTCATTCAGAAGCTCAAAGCAGTATATATAACATTTTGTCCTCTTATTTTCCTCCACAACAACCCAATGAGGTAGGTTATATCAGTGTAATGACAGCTGTCTCAGTGATAATCAAGCTGTACCAGACCATTCCTCTCCTAAGCAGAAGGGAAGAATCACTAGCCTGTTTCTTCTATGTGTGCTGAAAACGAAACTCATGAATGTAGAAATGCATTGCTAACTACAGAAGTCAGCTGCACACTAAAAACATCATCTTGCTCAAGTACATATCTATACAGAATTCCATAAATCAATACATCCAATAGCATTTCACTAACAAATTTCCCTGGAGTAGTTGCTAATTAATTACTTATCTGTTTATTCACCTTGTGAAATACTGGAATTATTTTCTACTAAAAGTTGTTGCAAAATCTGTAGAAACTGGCTTCGAAGAAGGTCACAGACATGGATGTCCTCAGCTATTCTTAAGAAAATTTTCAGTGAAATTAAGACTTTTTGAGCCACTTCATTGGTGCCAAAGCAGACTAGATCCTGAATGGGAAAACAACTCAGCCTTCATTTATGTGGATGACATTATTTACATTTGCGCTACAGATATTAATATGAACAAAACCAAAATGCTGGGAAAAATAGAAAATACTATTGTTAAATGTAACAAAATAAGAAACATTGAAAACATTTCCCTCATTTTAAGTCTTTCTTATTCTATTTTTCAATTTTTACAAAGATAGTTAACAAGAATAGTGGCTTTATGTATAATATAAATTATGCTTTTTTTATATCCTGGAAACATATCTATAATGTACTTTAAATATTTTCAGATTATGATTTGGTTCATTTTGTAAAATCACTTACCAGTAATACAAGTATAGCACTGGGATTGGCCTTTAGCATGCAAATCAAACTATTAAAGTTGTTTGAAGAGTCAGAAAAGACACCAGACCCTCTTGTGGCAGCATCTTCATATTCAGTTTGGGAGAAATCTTCACAGGAAAACCAGAGTTGAAGGATGCTGTAACCAAATCTTCCCATAAGATCAGGATATTGTAAAAAGAACTTAAGCAGCAGAGGATGATGAACATACACTAGACTGAAATCAGATATAACATCCAGGATTTTCCTTATAGCAGAAAGGCATGCCTGGATATTGAAAATGGAGGGAGAGGGGAATAAAAAAAAGTCAATATAAAGTCAATATCATATTTTGGGGCAATCATATTTGTAATTCCTTGTTGAATTAAAAAATAATAACATAATACATTAAAATCATTCTCATTATAGTACTGAGCTTCTAAAGGCTTCTTTTAGATATCAAAACTAAATAATATGAAACCATCTTTAGTAGCTTCAATAACATGAAACAACATACTACCGTGTTTGCTGCTGAAAGTGGTTTGATATTGTACACATATATATCTACATTTGAGTATTTTTAGATGGTGTATGCAAGATTATTACAAGTGATAATAAATTCTAGATTTTTCCAACAAGTATTTTATTGTGGAACTGTTCTGCCTCATTCAAGAAACTCTTCATGAAAGAAAGGTTCAGGTAATACCAACTTGCATAGTCCCATCATGTCTTTCTATCACTTCTATATTTTTTTCTTACAATGAGAAAAAAACTAGAAGGGAAGATAGAAGGGCAATTATTTTTGAATAATTTAAAAGTAGTCAATGTGGAAATAATTATTTCTCTCTTTTTCATGTCAGTATTCTTTTGCAAAGGGTTATTATCATTCTTGGGGGGGGTGTTAAGATATTTGGGTATTTTTTTAGCATGCCTGGCCATTCCCAATACATGCTATTTAAACACGACATCTAATTATGTTGTCCTGCACTATCTCACTATTCAAATTCTTTTGGGGGGAGTTTGATCTTTGTTACATGATCACTGAACTACTGTGCAAAATATAAAACATTTATTCATTAATCCTTAGTTAAATAAATCCAAATATAATGATTACAAGATTAACTAGATGACCGTGGTTGATCTTGAAAAGCTAAGCATGATAAGTGCTTTGATGGAAGGCCACCAGGAAATGCCATTGCTATAGACTAGACTGGAAAGTTAGAAAAACATCACAGAAGACAATAACATCTGTTTCATACAATTTCCATAAAAACGTCATGGACATTTCCATTAAGATCCCAGATGTTAAGCCAGTTCAAAGGAGAATACCCTTATACTCCCAAAACCTTTTTCAGACAAGGATAGGTTACTAAGTTGCTGCTTGCAGCAACAAAATACTGGTTCTTAATTGCTGGACAATTCCTTTAATAAAAAAGACCTTCAATGCGATGTGTTAAATTTTAAAAACTGCTCCTGTATATCATTAAGCCAGTATATAATGATTAAGCGGGTATTTACCAAGTCTAAAGCTTTACTTTTGTGCTGACAAATTGCCAGAAGATACAAAATAGCTTTAACAATATATGCAGGTGGACAATCTCCCTGATCCTCAACTGATAGAAGAAAACTTGATATAGCTGAGAATAGTTCTGCTTCTGGAACAATTCTGGAAAAAAAAAAGATTTAAAAATGCTTAAGCTGATTCATCTTGCTTATTGACTGCTTTTCCTATTCATGCCGTATCACCTACCTGTCTTCATGACTAAAAGCAAGGTAGAAAAGAAACAGAAGGCTATATTGCTGATTACGAAGTGTTTCATTTAAACATAAGGGATCTGGGGTTTCAGATAAGAGTCTGAGACTTTCCACTGCACTGAAGTTTAACTGGGGCAGAGTCTTCCACAGGAGTTCAGATATTTCTTGCTCTATGAGGAAAAAACATTAACAACCAAAAATGTCAGAAAAGCCTGGACAGAAAATAAACATAATTTCTGGCTTAGAATCCTGATCTTTACTCCTAATATAATTTTGGTAACAATGATCACATTATTGTTTTACCCTACAAAAGAGAACAGTTTTCTCTTTTTCTTCTTAATTAATGTTGCTAGATAATCATATGATGCCACAAGCCCTTATAACGGGCATGGCAAATTCATATAATTTAGACATTGAAGGGCTTAGTTCATAAACAGAAAACTCTATATTTTAAATTTATTACTTACAGAACCCATAAGTTCATATCAATCTCTACAGATTGGGCGTATTTTTCCAATTTCTGCCACAATCTTTATTTTTGACATTTTAATTGTATGCTGCAGTTCAAAGAAACTTCACAAACAGTTCTTTTATCAAACTTACTTTGTTTTGGTAAATCCACCATTTTTTCAGAGGACAAATGAAGACTGAGGCACATGCTATGAAGAAAACTAGAACAAGCTTGATTCAATGCAGCATTACTTTAAAGGAAAAAAAATCATGCAAAATGAAAATTTGTCAGAACACCCATGATCAAAGTATCCGTCTAAGTTTAGTCATATGGTATTCTATAAAGATAGGAAGAGCTACATTTTGAAATACATAATTGTATTAACTCATAAAGTTTTGGCATCTTTAAAACATTCAAAATTAACCAGCTGCTTTTAAAAATTATAAACATTTCTTTATGTTATCTAAATGTGGATGCAAAATAACAAAATCCCTAGGAATTTATGGAGATAGATCTATTTAAGTAAAAATAATGTTTGAATAAAACAAAGCATGACATAATTTTAATGTCAATTGTAATACCTTTGTCCAGTGCAGAATTTGGCTTTCAATTCCAGGTTTAGTTGGATGAAAGAAGAAGATGCTAAAGAGAAAGATAATTCTACTCATGCAAAATGTTTGAATTAAAGTAAGTGTATTGTGCTTATCATTGTCTTACTTCTTGGCACATCTTTTCATGATCAATAAAGTATTGCTCTTGTCATCATTTCAAAACCATTTTCCTAATATTTTGGTAAGCAAAGTTTTATTTTTGTCTAAAAATGTGCATGTAAAAAGTGTCTTAGAACAAATGCAATAATTTATGTAATAAATGATAGGAAAATATTTACTAAATAATAAAAAATAAATGGTGTGCCCAAGTAAATTACCATGATTTGTCTATGAACCTCTGCAACACATTTGAAAATGGATGGCTGGTAAGCAAAACATGTGCTAACTCTTAAGTGTCGTAAAGTAATGTATTACTTGTGGGAGAATATAAGGAGTGGTAAAATGAGGAGGCTATGCATGTGTTGAAACTATTTACTCCTGATGTAACTTGCAAGCTATCAATAAAGCCTACTTATATATTGGTGTTGTCTTTCTTAATATTTTCTAAGTTCACTGTGGTAACAAACATAACACTCAGGAACAAGAAATGCTATATTCTCCAAACTGTAAAAAGTCACTTGAGGTTCTGCCAGTAGTTACAGCAGAAAAACAAAGCTTGGCAGCCATAGGTCCCACCAATTTTTTTAAGGCAGTTTACCTACTAAATCATATTATTAGAACATATTTATTTAGGATTTTGATTGCATTTCTGGCATCATTAAAGTTCAGCAATAAAAATACATATTTTAATCATACGTCCAAAAGTAGTTTCCTCTAGCTGCCCTTACCCATCTTAATGGATAATCTCTTATGCATATCTGGCATAACATTGAACAGGATGCTAAGTGTTGAGATGAAGACTTCCATGATACATGGGCGGACAGCCCTTTCAGAATATTTCTGCAAGAAAATATATACAGTACATATTCTCCCTATTATAAAAAGTAAATGAAATGCAATTCAGAAATGCAAATCAGTATGGACCTAGCAGACCTATAACTCTATGCTGCATAATATAATATATTGTAGTTAAAAACTTTTTTCCTAAAACAGTTTATTTTGTTAATAACACTTGAGATGTGAAATATTGTATAATAAAGTTAACTTGTAAAGGTGCCTCATTGTTATTCATTTAATAAAAAACAGAAGCAGAGGACATTGCAACTTTGCCTCTATTGACTAAACTTTGCTACAATTTCTTGTCTATGATATATAGATACAACTATTTTCTTTTTCTTTCTTTCTTTTGCTTTTCTGTACATTTATATGACTTATTTGATGTTTGATGCTAAGGACATAGTGAAAATAATTACCATGACCATGGGAATGCAAAGAGAATCAGATATCCTTAGAAGAAATTCAGAAAATCTTTTCAATATATCGATATTGTCTGAATTTGGAGCTGTAAAAGTGTTCTTCTGAGCCAGAGGATCCTTTTGGTATTGCACAGCTAAACTAAAAAGTTATAAAACCTGTTAGATACAACCTATACTACATCATGTTTCTATATCTTCTCTTAACCCAGTATCATATTTAGACATGGTGAGATCCTAAGTTGCGGAAAACCATAAAGGCTTTATTAGGCAGGGGTAACAGAGAAAGATGAATATGAACACAAGATGGGGTGAGGAAAGATCTTCTATGAACAGGTGTGAATGCATGCAGCAACAAATAACTTAAATATTAATCAATTAATGAGATTCATAAGAGCAATATAGGAGACTTAATTCATTAACACTTTCATGTATAAAATTATAATGAAACTAACATATTATAAAAATTCTGAAATTTTGAGGGGGCCCTTCAGACTATGAAGAAACTATGATGTAGCTTTCTAATCTTCAGTATGCTGAAATCTAGCTCTGCTTAATCCTAAAGAACCTGATTCTAATGTAGCTGGAGCACAGGATTTGGTTTTTGTGTGTGTTTGTGTGTGTGTGTGTGTGTGTGTGTGCGCACACCCACAACACCCACACATTTTTTGGAATGAAAAAGTTAACTGCATTGTCATATATTAATCAACTTACCACTTTAAAATATTTAATTATATAGTATGAGACAAGATCAGATCCAATTAGATATATTCAGCTGAAATGTCAATAGAAATTTACACATAAAATTACTTTTTCATGCAAACACTAATTTTGCTAAGACTTAGAGCTATACATAACATAGCTCTATTCACTTTCTCTGCAACAGAAATCAGGAGGTATGACCCTATTCAGCATAATATGACCTAAGCTGGACTTCCAGGAAGAAAGGCAGGGTACAAACATAGCAGGACAAATAAATGAATAAGACTTCATTCATACCTGGCAAGACTAAGGATAGCTAAATAAAATAAGCTTCATTTCTTGGTATTACATAACAACTAGAGATAGCACAAATAAATCTAATCATATTATCAGGTTGTTCATTTTTTTTAAAAAAAACTTATTGATAGAGTGCTATTATATCAACTAAATCAGAGGTCCCCAATCTTTTGGGCACCAGGGACCAGTTCCGTGGAGAAAAGTTTTTTTGCGGACAGGAGGGTGCGTCGTTTTGTGTGCTACTGGTATCCCACAGATGGGGCTTTGTTTGTTTGTGCGGACCGGTTGCTGGCATGCCACAGCCCGGTACCGGTCCACAGACCGGGGCTTGGGAACCCCTGAACTAAATATACTGTATGTGCATAAAATAGGAATTCTAACTGAAACCCCTTCAATCATTTTATTAATTGATTGATTTTATTAAATTTATTGACCGCCCATCTTGCTACAAAGTAACTCTTGTGGTAATTCTCTTATCCATCTCAGTCAAAGCAGTACCTAGCCAATTTTCAGAAGTTAGTACTTGGATGATAGACTCCAGGGAGTACCATAGCTATAAAGAGGATTGGGAAGATCTAAACAAAAATCCCAGAAGTCACTGTTGCTAACAAAACCACATGCATATATCCATATATCAAAGAACAAATTTGACTGAGGGTCATGTTCAGATATAAACTTGAGCTCAGTATTTTTCTGCTGTAAATTCATATAAATATGAATTGTGTATTAAATATTATATTTGTATATTTAGTATTTCTCAGTTTCCAATGGATTTTTCTAACCACTTCTAGCATCAATAAAGTTAAGCAACATCCTTTCTTACCTACAAGCATTTCTGAAACTTTCTAAGGCACTTTGCAAGAATTGTGCCTGTTGTGAAATTGCTCTGTTCTTACATCTCCCCCCTTGATGATCCTGTGATATTGAAAGAAGAGAAATCAGTAAGAATATTTTATGCTGCCAGAGCCCAATATTTAGATTAATAATTACTTTAATAAAATAATAGTGTGCAAATATGGTCCAAAGTACATTTAACAGAGGCAAATAGTTGTCTTTAAAAGAAAGGAGGACTCAATCTTCAATATAGGGGGATAGGAGCACTTTCAGCAAATGTTCTGTTAAATTAAAAAAAAGAAAAGAACAGTTTGTATTTATCATATATATTACACATTACTGGTCTTAAATCAGGACAAAAAAGGAGCTATGAGGGACTAACCATCAGCCTCTTACTAAAAGGTGCCAGTGGGAGATCATTACATCGCATTAATATAGTTTCAATCAATTTCTGTAGTTGCCCATATTGTATAGGTGGAAAGCTCACGTGATCCTTTCTGTGCTGAGAAAAACAGGAAAATGTTAAGGAAAGATAATAGTATAAATGAGAATCAATGTGAATATCGTGGTAAAAGAGCAGGTCAATTATGAATAGAGAGAGGATATTTACTTACCTGTTTTCTACTAAAATCACACCAGTCATTTCTCTTATCCAAATGAACATTTTGGCATATTCTCTATAACAGCATGCATGTTATAGACTATCCAGATACTAATAAACTAATGCTTAAAGAATTTTACCAGTAAGGGACAAATTGGCAGAAAGTTATAAAAGATACAGTGGTAAGGAAACTATTTATATGTTCCAGGTAATAATTAAATTAAATTAAATTAAATTAAATTAAATTAAATTAAATTAAATTAAATTAAATTAAATTAAATTAAACACTTTTCATTTACCTCAAAACTGCAGTCACAGCTTTCACCGCTTCAGATGCTACTTCAATAACAGGGCATTTCACAGCTTCCATTAGAACACTAACAGCATCTTTAAATGTAGCAATATTTGTAAATAATTTAATTTCTTCTGGTTGCCTGAAATTAAATAAAATATTCAAAAATTTTACCCAACAGAAGAATTTCTATAACAGTATATATCACTTTGAACTTCAGCAGAACAGAAATTAAAAGCTAACACCTTAACATTTTCATAAAGTACAATATGGTATTTTCAAATTCAAATTCAACGCAGGCTGTTTCAACAGAACCAGAAATTCTCCAAACTCAAAACACTTTCAGTATGGATTGTAACTCTTTTCTAAGAACTGCCCATTTGGACTCAAGCTATTTCAAACTAAAATATACAAATGCCCAATCTAAAATTATTATACACAATTACTTAGATTTTACAGTTTATTTATTAAATGTATAAACCACTTCAGTCTTGAAGGACTCTAAACAGTGATTATATTAAATTAAAAATTAGTAATCTACCCATAAAACCTATGTATATATACTAAATATACCAATATTAAGGTTCTTCACGGAAATTCATTGAAAAAATAAATTTTTAACTACAAAATATAAACTTTCCATATACTGACAAATAAAAAGCTAGAGGAATTTCATACAATATGCAAGATTCCCCATCATCCCCCTTAAAATATTATATAAATTATTTTTCATGACTTAAAAAATAAGGGAAAACAGTTTTTTAGATTTCAGGTTCATAGAAAACTGGCAAAAACACTATAATATTAAATCATGATTATATATACATATTTTCCCCTGAAATATTTATCCTTCAGATATAACTTTGATGAAAGCTGCTTCCTCTGCTCTAATTTTCCGAACTAAAACCAGATGGAAGTTGATATCTCTTACTTTTTCAAAATTTCAGTAAAAAGTAGAAGTCCTTGTTTTTGCAATTCTATATTATTAAGATGCAAAGTTTCTTTCAAGCTCTTTACAAGAGGTTCTATGCCTAGGATAAAGAAAATATTAAAAGATTGGTGAAGATAGTTTATATGCATAGAAAATACTGCCTAACATAACAGCAGTTTTATCCTATATGAAGAGTGATTATTTACCATAAACAGTGTGGCATTTGGAAAAGAAAAGCTGTTCCTCAGTAAGGAGCAATAGGCAGCAATAAACTGACCAGATGAGACTTTCACTCATGCAGAAGAGACACTCAAATAGAAATTCTGCAAGCAAAAAAAAAAATTATTACCAGATGAACCAATAAAACTAAGAGATTGGATTGGCCAACAAGGCAGAGCATATCATACCATTTGCGACCTTCTGACAAGCAAAGTCAACGAGGAAGCCAAATTTACTTAACAACCATATTACTAATTTAACAACTCCAATAATTCACTTAACAACTGTGGCAAGAAAGATTATAAATGGGGAAAAACTCACTTAACAAATATCTCACTTAGCAACAGAAAGTTTAGGCTCAATTAAGGTCATAAGTCAAGGACTACTTGTGCATATTTCAAATATTGACACACCATATATTACAGTGTTGTCAGTTTTATATTTCATCTCTTTTTAAATGATCCCTTGCATGGAATTTGTTTTTTCACAACTGCCATAACCTTAAACATTTTTATTGTACAGTCCACTATGAGCTCAGCATTATAGCCAATCTGCAGGTGTCTGAAATTAGATATTAACCTTTATACTATCCTTAAGATTTCATTCATTAATAGTGATGCAGCAAAAGTTCTTTGAAATATAGCTTTGAAATCAAATACCATGGCATTCCAGAGTATCAGTCAAATAGAATGTCTTGTTACCTGGAATATCTGCATGGATAAAAGCAGGAGCATATTTAGCTGGAGAATGCACCAATACAGCAGCCAAACACTGTGTACTTGCTACCTGCAATATCTCATCTCTTGACAATAGCAACTGCAGAAAACATCAGAATTTGTATTAGAGGATCATTTTTATACTAATTACCATGAGTTCATTAGGAAATACATTTATTGAATAGGAACAATATTTAACTATTTTAAAAAATGTTTGGAGTTTATGGTAATTTTATTTCAAGGCTGAACAATGCAATATTATTAAAAGTTCACTAAACTTAGAAACAAGCTATATTACAGGAAGTGCATTGACATAATTCCCTGTGTTAAAAAATACTACATACAATATGAAAACAAAATTCCTATCACTCTTCTCATTATATTTAAAGTTAATACAGACACACTACAGGTAAACATAATACAGAAGCTATTAATTTCTTTTCCAGCACAAAATATTAATTTAATTATTCCTATATAAAGTATAGAAACCTAAATAAAAGCAGACCGAAGTAGAACACTGGGTGAATTATTTCAGAAAGTGGGCTGCCTTTTATTGTATTAGATCTCCTCATCTGAGATAGTCATGTCCTAGTTTCTGGTGTTTAAATTATTGAGTGCCTTGGCATCCAGTTGCTGTTAGAAAATGCTAAATCAAATGTATGAATAAAGTAGCCAACTGTGTATTATTAAAACCTGGCTGGATAAAATGTGGATGTAGCCCCACCTGAAATTGACTTAGTTGGATATCTAGTCTTGCATCAGCTGCTACATCAATATTAGGGAAGAGGAGTTGCTGTGATTGCGCTTAAGACTCTCATGGTAATGCAGAGCATTGTTTTGGAAATGAAGGATTGCAAATATTCTTATGTAACACTGAGATACTTTATCAAGCTTAGGCTGCTGCTAGTGTACTGACCACCCAGTTGCCCAGCAGTGGCCCTCCAGAAGTTCCTTAATCTCATCTGGGGCTGGTGTTTAGATTCCAGAAGTTGTAAATCTTCAGAGATTAATCTTAATGCCTTGGAAAGGGGAATGTATGACTTCATGACCTTTATGACTGCAACTTCAATTCACATGGTAGGACACCCATTTGATTTGATCTTTATTTTTGAAAAAATGAGATGTGTTGTGAAGATGGAGGATTTGTCAATTTGTTCTGGTCAGATCCCTTCCTCGTTAAACTGAGGACATGCAGCACTGGATGAATTAGAACCACCAATCCCTAATACCAAACGGACCCAAGTTTCCAGAAGGTTTGGCAGGCAATTATATCTCTTCTCTCATTGGTCTGGAATACAGGGATGGCCAAGGAGTCAGATGAGGTTGTTCCAGCAAGATCTCTGTACAATTGCCAGTCATAAGCAGTTCCTTGATTTCCTTAAGAAAAAGTCCAGCTTAAGATGCTGTTATCACCTTTAAAGTTCTATACATTAGGTAGTATCCTATCATAAAATAATCTGCCCATCCAACTGATACTCCCTCTTCATTTTGAGATATATGGAATGTGGACAAGGCATTAGGCCTTCTCAATAATACTTCCCACTTTATGAAACTCTTTCCCCTCCACTGGAAAGGCATTTCAGTGCTCCTAGCTTTTGATAAACATTATTCCATTGTGTCTTTGGCACAAGATGAACAAAGGTGCAATGATACGAACTTTTCTTCAGTTGGAATTTTATTGTATTAGTTATTTGTTTTAACTGTGATTTTAATTGTTTCTAACGGGAGTGAAGTAGCCTAAAAGTGATATAAAATCAATGAACAAAAATAAATTTGTTATTAATCTTGACAATTACATTTATAATATTGACAAATTTATGTTGCTTTCATCAACTTATATTAGTGTTAAGTACATTTTTATAAAGTTACCTTCTTGAGAATTAAAGGTAATAGACTGTCTCCTTCAAATAACTCAGGACTTGCAGAATTTGCTCCTTTTCCTGTAAAACTCATAATAACCAAAACAAAATTATCATATTTCAGCAGTTGCTTTAATAAACCTGCAGAAGAGAAGAAAGAAAATGGACAATAGGAAATTGTACAATATTGAACTATGTCAACATTAGATTCCATAATATATTTGTACATTCATATAATTATCATTATATGATAAGAGCTATTATTATTCACTCCGGTTCATGGCGGAAACATCTAAATTACTTCTGGGTTGAAAGGATTAGCTAGTGACATGACTGTTGCCCAAGGAATGCCCAGTTGGGGGCTCCTTTTATATCTCCATTAATGTGCCAACCAAAGTGGTACATATCCGTCTACTTGCTATTACACACTTTCAAATTGCTTGGGTCTCAAATACAGGGTTGCTGATTGTGCTCCTGGCCATTATTATTTCCTTTGAAATAATATGCTTGAGATACCCCAGCAAATTCATAGCTGAATTGAGATTTAAAAAACTATTTCTCTTTCATAATTCACATTTTTAACCATTATGCTACTTTACTTATGCCATTGATTCTTAACCTATAGGTCTTAGCCAAAAATGGATCACCGTGTGTTTTAGTATGAATTGTCATGGTCCTGTTGATAAGCTGAATTTCTTCTGCATGAGCATGTTACAGCATGGAGGTATATGATGAATCAAAATGAGCTGTTTTGACTATGCTAGTTTCAATGAAAAGTAAGGATTGAGTTTGATCTCAAATGAATAGGCAAGCTGTCCTGTTCCAGGTTATTGCTATGAGCAACAGTGAACAATGCATCAGTTTTTAGATTTTATTAACTTAGTTGTAAATCATTTAGTGTACAGATATAAGACAAAGGGTAAAAGTGTAGGAATACGTTTGCAGCAGAACAGCTAGAGAGCCTCTGTGCTGTAAAAAAGAGTTGCAAAACTTAATCTGTTGTGCTGGCCAAGGAGAAAATGCAAGGCCTGTCAGCTATTATGTCTGAATGCCCTGAGCCACTGGAATTCTCAGGAATCTGTCAAAAGCCAGTAACCAATCCACAAGACAGGACATAAAGAGCTACAAACTCAAGTCAGAAAGTAGGATAGTGTTTTCAAGAAAGAGGCAGGTCAGCAGGATGGTCCTACATATAAGTACCTCTGACCTTGATTGATTTGCAGATTTTACATTCTTTCCTCCAAGCAATTGCATCAACTGCTGCTGATATAAAACTAACACTAATTAATATGGAAGCATTCATATTTTTCCAGGAATGTTTTTCTACAAAGAAAGCAAAATATATTTTAATAAAACAGATTTGTTTTTCAGTGAAACAAATTTAACCTGGAATCAATATTTTTTTAAAATGTGCACTGCTGGTGTACTAGCAATATTAGGTGTATGTATTTGTGATAAGAGTAAAAGAATTTAATCTATTAATAAAAGTTTTTTAGTGCCTTTTTGCATTGTTTCTAAGAAGGCATCAGATGAGTTGGTTATTGCGATGAAAAAGATAATTCAGGATGTGATTGGAAAAAACTGAGGTCTCTTAATAACAGCATTTTAGTCAGAAGTGTCCAGATATTGACTTCAAATAAACACATTTGTTTTTAAAGACATGTAATTGCCTTCAGAAAAAAACAGCAATGTATATACTAGTTTATATACATTTTATATACTAGTAGCTTGGCCTGTCAGTGTTGGTGGGAGTGATCTTGGTGATTCCTTTATTGAGCTATTGTTAACTGTTTGTTTGTCTGAATTGGTAGATGGGAGTTTTGTTTGCTTGGTTGGTCTAATGTTAACCGTGATGTTAATCTTTGCTCATCTTGATGTTGATTCTTCGTGAGGAGGTGCTTTGTTCTTTTTGTTTCCTTTTTTACTTTTTGATCTCTTTTGAATGGTATGCAGATGTTATTTATCTTTATGTGCCTATTGATAACTGATTTTTCTTAAGATTTAGCCATAGTTTCAACTGGCAAACTGAGTATTCTACCAAGTCAAGTACAAAAACATTAGAGAATTCTTGGAAGCCTGGCACTCAAATTGGCCATCAACAGACATCTAGAGTCTCTTGTCTTAGCTAGTCAATTTAATATTTATTCTCTGTAGCTAACAATACACTTCATAATATTGTTATTTAAAAATATATTTTCATCTGGGAAATTAAAATCAAGCTGCTTTCTGTGAAAGTTATTGTAGCTTTTAGTCATATGCCTGAACTTAATCTGGATGCATGTAACACTAGCCCAGTTTTTTCAAGTAAAATTCCTTATCTGCAGTTCAGGTGATACTTGGTATGTGCTCAATATTAAAAAAAACCAAAATCCTTATGAAGGAATTTTATTATGCTTAAGTTTGATATTAGTAATATTGATATTAGTAGTGATATTTTGTAATCATCACACACACACACACACACACACACATCTTTGTTTATGTGCAAGCAGCTTTGTAAGTGCTTTATATTGGGAAATTAAGTTATATATAAGCAAATGTTTCATGCTTTAGGTACAGGTGATTGCTTACATGAAAAGAACACGGTAAGGGGAAGGGGAAAAGGAGTTACGGATGGAGCCTGGGTTGCTGTGTATGAGTCATCATCTAGGAATTATTTTTTTGTGCTATCTTATGCCTGGTACCAAGACCTGATCTCTTTATTCTGAAAAGGTATAAAAGGTGGAAGACATCTTTCCTGGTGGTTGCCTTCATCTCTCTACCAGTCACGAAGAGAGATGGGGTCACCCAACTCTATTTTGATCAAAATAAAAGTTGTTTGCTTGCTGAAACCTCGGCTCAGGAGTTTCTTTGGCTCTTTTAAATTCCTGAGTAATGCTGGAACAATTGTGAGGCTAAGTGGAAAACCTTATACTTACATTGACAATTTATGCTGTATTTTAAAAACATTTTCCATTTTTTCCAAACATTCAGCATTCTCCAAAATAGGATTGCTGTTGTACATAAAAATCATCCTTAACAATTATGAAAAATCCTTCTTGTAACCTTCTAACTCTTACCCACAGAGTTAAGTTGCAGTTCCATGGTCTGAGCATTCTTCAAAGTGGTCAGAACGAGGCTATTAAGTTTATTTGTGAAATGAATAGACAACTGCTCTGCAGCACTGGGGACAGTATACAGTTTGCCATAAAGATAACACACAGCAGCTTTTATCCTCTCATTGGGGTACATCAAGCCTGCAGCCAGATGCTCAATCAGGTTACATGTTAAAGAAAATAGAAAAGCAAGTATAATGAGAAAACAGAAGTATTGTTAGAAAAGTTCAGAAAAAAATAATCATTGAAACCAAGTTCTGAAAAGTCACATGATTTCACATATTGTGCAAGTCTTTAATCTCAAGAAAGAACCCTGGTTCTCTTTCAACAATTATTTGGCAAAGGATAGGAGATCTTCAAGATGAGAATCTAAAATGTTTGTTTTCAACAAAGTAACTTAGAAAATATTATACTAATAATACAGTCAGTGTGAAATACAGCTGAATCTATAGGCGGACAATGGATCTTCTTGGGAAATATTGATCCAAAAGAAACTGAGCCTCTATGGTTTCTCCAGTGATGCAATCTCAACTTTAGAATCAGATCAAGCTAGAGTAATACTAAGGCAAAGTTCCTATCGCAACAGCAAATAACCAAATGTTCGTATTTAAACCAGCCTCCTATTTATATCATATCACAGTTCCTCAATTTAGGACAGCCTTATCTTTAGCTCAGTTTAATATGCTTCCCACAGCTGGAAGGGAAATATAGGAAAATCCCATATGAAACCCAATTCTGCCCTTTCATATGGATGAGAAAAACCACAGCCAATGTTTTCATTTATTCCACTTCTACAGGGACATTCACCACCAGTTGATTACCAAGTTATCAAGAGCAAATTATCTTGCTAATAGTTTTTCAGAGGTTGAAATTTTGTTTTAATTCTCTTTTTTGCTGCTAAAATTATTCTGTGGGATATCAAGAAAAAAATATTTTTATTATTCATTGAGTTCATAATATAATCACTGTATACTAGTTGAAATTCACCTGTAATACTTACTATGTTCCATCACTAAAGTATCAGCAAACAATGGAATAACATCTGCCAACTTTCCAAGAAGAATAAATACAGGCAAACTATTTCTTGTTGTGGCTATCTTGCATAACTATTGGAGTTGGGGGAAGCAAATCAGACAATTTAGAAGACTAGCTACAGTATGGAAATCATTGCAATTTGCTTCTTTCTCTTTAATCAACTATTTTCCTTTGCTGCCATTCTTCTAAAGGGCTACTTGACACACACAATCATTCTCGGTGCAATTCTTTTGATTAGAATACAAAGACATATTGGGTCAACAAGCATTCCACAGATACATTCCCACAATCCTAAGTAAGCTTTTAAACTCATTTAACCCTAAACCAAGGGTCTCCAAATTTGGCAACTTTTAAGATTTGTGCAAGCTAGCTGGACAATTCTGGGAGTTGAAGTCCACAAGTGTTAAGTTGCCAAGTTTGGAGACCCCTGTCCTAGATCATCCCTCTTAAGACAAATTGAGGAAAGTTCTGCTTGCAAATGACAAAAAAAGTTGCAAATTTGTGGTCACATGATCCTGGGATGCAGCAGGTTCCAGAAGACACAAACTCCTAAGTTGTGTCAGGACAAGCTACATAAATGACATTTATATGTATTTCCATCCATAAATAAATGCAGCAATAGGGATAGTTCTGGAGGCCCCTAGGATGACACATTTTATGTGAACTGCAAATCTGCTTCCAAGTCCAATTCAAGGTATTGGTCATTACCTTTAAAGCCCTGTATGGCATGGGTCCAGAATATCTGAGGAACTGTCTTGCCCCAATGAAATTGGCCTACCCCATTTATTCTGGCAAAAGGGGCCTTCTGCAGACCCCATTAGCCAAGGAATTTTGTGCCACAACCCCCACTCTTTGGAACATCTTGCTGCGAGAGGAGAGATCCAGCCCCACTCTTCTGGTCTTCAGGAAGAGCTTCAAAACCTGGCTATGTTGGTTGGTGTGGGGCTCTGAAGGAGAAACTGTAGGTGGAGGTGGCTGGTGCAGTGCAGTGACAGAGAAGGCATCACCAATTCCTTGCTCCAAATCTATGGTCTTTTAATCCTTAATCTTTTGTAATTTTAATCTGTTTTTATATTTATAATTATTTTTAATATCTGTATGTTTTATTGCATTGTAAGCCGCCCAGATTCGCTCAAACCATGAGATGGGTGCATATAAATTCAATAAATAAATAAACAGTTTAATATCACAATGCCATTGATTTATCATTGGTGTCATTGATCTTCCATTCATCCTTCATAGAAATCAATATTTTTATAAACTAGAAAAATCACTTATTTTTCAACTTACTTCAGTTACTGAAAATCACATTACTCCAAAATGGAAGATACAAACCTCTTTCTGACATTCATCCAATAGATAATGCAGATACCTCTCCAATTTCAGTTCTACTACCAACTGTACTAATACTGTTCACAGCAAGAAAAAAAATACTCAGTTTATTCACTGTATTTGACACATATACCACAATCAATTTTGCTAAATTTTACATTGAACAATTTTTATTGTAGTTTTTCCAGAAAATAATTATATATATATTAAAGTAAATGTGAATAATAATATCTCATATACATAATGATAGGGATTGTATATAGAGCATGACTTTCAGAATTCTTAACCACTTTACCAGCAATGGCTGAGAGGGACAATTTTTTGGGAATGTAATGCATCTCTGTAATCTGTTTTTGTTTCTGTTCTTCCCTCACATCTGTGTGCATTTGTGCCCTAGGAAGAACAGAGCATCTGCATACATTCCAATCTGTGTTACATGACCAGAGATAAGAATAGGGGCTTATATACAAATTTATTAGCCACTGCCCAATTGCAGTGTAGGATTTTTTCTAGCAAGTTTTTCTCCATAGCCCACAACATTATGTTGCTCATTTTTAACTCAATTTTTTGTTTTGCTGGTTTCTCCTTGCATATTACATTTGGTCCAGTTCTATTCAATTTTCTACAGACTTCAAAAGAAATATGGCAAGCTCACAACTGACCTCCTTGATGTATAAATGTAACAATCACATTTCAGTAGATAAAGATTTTGGTTTTATGTATCCTTTTACATATCATTCAGGAAAAGCTAGCAGTATTTTAGGCTATGTATGTGTTACAGAAAACAAGACTGGGCTATTTTCAGACATCCAAGTATACCTACCCATAAAAGTATTAGACAGGGTTGTATTCTAGCCCCAATGCTTTTTAAACTCTATATCAACAATATTCCAGGATTCTTGTATGCTCCAGACACTCACATGCCAAAGATCCTTGATAAATGTATTACTATTCTTTTATAAACTGACAATATGATTCCAATAGTGCATTCTCAAATAGGCCTGAGAAGATTGTTGGAAAGCTAAATACCTATAGTACTAGGTACTATAAATTACAAATTATTCTACAAACGAGGAATTTCAAAATAAGATACTTTCATAAAACATGATTAAAATGTTAGGATTATAGTTTATTGAGAATACTCTTTAGAAATATCTTTATATAATTTAAGCTGAATGTTGTGTTGAAAAACAAAATATAATCCAAATCTAAACCTCAAAAGAAATTTACTGGCATTTGCATAGCACCTCCTGATACAACACTAAACATTAATTGCTCTTCCTACCATCACACAGACAATAAAGTAATTCAAGCTCCCCATTTTATATATACCTTCAATAAGTAAATCCAGGATACTGCTGTCTTCTACAATTTGTAAGATCCCTATAGAAGTATATAGAGTGAGAATCACCTTTTGGAAAAATAATGATCATTTTCTTAAACAAATAGTTGGGCTGCAATCTTCATTGCACTTACTAATGAGGAATCATACATATATAATCGTGATGCTATTGTTTTCGGGTAAGCAGCTTTATGCAGAATAAAGAAAAGGAGCAAGAGATAGTAAATCAATATATACACTACACACACACACACACACACACACAAAGGGAAAGGTAGCTAAATTTAATTTGCATCGCATTAATCTAACTTACTATCTCTCTCCATATCTTTTAATCCATGAAAACCACTTCAGCTTCTGTCATAGCCATACACTAATAAACATAGCCTTTTTTTAAAAAAAACTTGTCAACATCTCACTTTTTAGGAGCTTATAAATTGTAAATTGTCATTTACAATCATTTATTACTTTCTTTCTGTTCTTTGGTACTTTAATTTTCAGATCCATTCTCGTCATTGCATCATGTAATTTATCTAATCTTTGCTATAAGTAATTCACATTCTCAACTACTATCATGTTATCTTCATGTTGCTATATATTCTATCTCCATAAACACATTGAAGAACCACAGCCATTTGTCCGAAATGGTATAGGGTTTCCTACCTCAGTAGGGGGTTGGACTTGATGACCTCCAAGGTCCCTTCCAACATTATTATTATTATTATTATTATTATTATTATTATTATTATTATTATTATTATTATTATTATTGCTCATTGCTCAGTATTAAACAACCATTCATCAGGAATTCCATGTATTTTCATGCATGATTGCTTCCATCTTATATCACTTTTATCTCATTCAGCAAGCAGGCTTCACATTCCATAAATCAAGACTATTCACTTTATGTTACACTTTCTCTGAATCAGCACATTTACAATTAGCTTTCTTTCCTACATTTATATATTTTTCAATAATTTGCTAAAGAACAAAATCTTGCTGAATACCCTAATAATAATGTTTAGAATGAAGAATAAAGGAAATTAGAGGCCTATTAGCTTGGATGTTCTTGAATAGAAGGTATGAGGATCCTTAGATCCAATTCACCATTTTTACAACATGCTAAAGATTTTCACATATGATTTAACACTAGATTCAGGAAACATCTTGCATTGTTTCTTATACAACTGTAACCTACTAATTATAATATGTGGGAGAGGTATCCTTTTTTAAATCAAATGTTAAACACACTTCGTATGTTCAAAATATTGAATAATACCACAACAGAAGTAAATATATTGATTGTGGATTACTAAAAGTAAATACATCTAAGGAGTCAAATGATTTAACATAAATTTAAAATATTTATAATGTTCCTAAAAATTAACCCTACATTATTAATAGCACTTAATTTTATATACCGCTTCACAATGCTTTACAGCCCTCTCTAAGCAGTTTACAGAGTCAGCATATTGCCCCCAACAGTCTGGGTCCTCATTTTACCAACCTGGGAAGGGCAGAAGGCTGAGTCAACCTTGAGCCTGTGGAAATCGAACTCTGGCAGATGTAGAATTAGCTTACAATACTGCATTTTAACCACTGTGCCACCACAGATCTTAATTAATACAATCTCCTCAAAGGCCACATCCTTTATTCTTATTCTTTTCCTTGTGGTATTTTTCATTGAAGAAGAAAAAAAACCTAATTATCAAATATCAAATCAACTATTTAATATGTCTATTTTGGCCAAAAAACTCATCTTAGTCACTCTGATTCACAAAATAAATTGTGCTGAAAAAAATTAAAATATTCTTGCAGAAGAACATGTTGAATGTGTTTGATGTTCTCTTACCAAACAAAGTTGCTATAAAATAAGCACATATTCTTTCATTTTGAACGAACAGGGGGATAACTTTTGTTGCATGCTGAGTCAGAACATCTCGGAGACAAGATACCACGTGCTTCTTGCGTATTAGCTAAATGTTAGCAAGGGAAAATTACAAAAATTGTTAAGAGGAAACATAAGAACACCTTAATTCTCCTGTAAGCCTATATTCATACTTTTTGAGCCCAAAACTGTTAATTTCCTTTGAAAGGATCAAAGAAGTGAAAACTTCAGAATTGTTCCCCTATCTTCTGCCTTACTTATCCATTTTATATGGAACACATCATTGCACATATCAATCGTATAATCTAGTAATCTCAACTGAAAAGATGTTATATACTTTAGATGGCCATTTGATAAAGGATGTCCTAAACTTCTCTCACAAGGCCTAAGGCTAAAATGAAGGCAAAGAAATGGAGACATGACAGAAAAAAAATATTGTCAAGTCAAATTTGTACCATGATAATTTTAACTGGGGAAAGTCTCAATGAATGTCATAAAAAGCAAAAATAAAGTTACATTTGAAAACAAGTAGTCTTAACCTAAGGGTGTATCAGGAACCCATTTCCTTGAATACTAAATTTACATTAAACTCAAAAGAAATAAAGACTAAATCAAGAATTACAGTAGTACAGTTTGATAAACCAGTATATAAAAGAACATAACACAATCCCCTTCCTCATGTCATGAATGTGTGTGTGTATGTGTGTGTATGTATTTCTGTCACTGAAAATAGTGACTTTTGACCATTTTCACTTTTATGACTGTAGCAGCATCCCCATGATCACATTATCAAAATTCAGACACTTGGCAACTGGCTTATATTTATGACAATTGCAGTGTCCTGAGGTCATATGATCACCTTTTGCAACCTTCTATAATATATTAATTGCTCTAATAACATTATTTATAAACAGTTATTATTAACTGTTTATTATTCATTAAACTTTGTTTACTATTTGTATTAAACACAGTAGCAGATTCAGGCAAGTTTATTAAGGAACAGAGAGCATACAAACCTAAAGCTGGATCACATATAATGCAAAATATAACACATTTTCACATTTAATGCAAGAAGTAAATCCCAAGGAAAATAGTAGTACTTAAGTAAACATGATTAGGACGGTGCTGTAAAATGTATCTGGGTATATTTGAGAATAATTTGGCCTTTTTTATTTCCTCATACAGAAAACTATATTATCATTACCTGCTATTTCTCCCTGAGCTAGAACTCAGAAATCAACAACCCATGGAGGCAGAATAATTTCCATATGCCAGGACCTGTCAGGGTTATGTTACTATTACAATGTTTTCTCTCTCATCCCATTTAAAAAGAAACATTTTATAGCCAAGGGTTAGTAGAGTGAGCAAGTAAATAGTTACAAATGCTGATTTTATGTAAGCATTTTCTTTTTACAGTTTATATACAGTGTTTCTCAACCTTGACAATTTTAAGGCAGGTGGACTTCAACTCCCAGAATTCCACAGCCAGCAATGCTGGCTGTGGAATTCTGGGAGTTGAAGTCCACATGCCTTAAAATTGTCAAGGTTGAGAAACACTGGTTTATAATGTTGCTATTCCAAAGACAATGTATTTGTTCTCTGACGGACTTCATAACTAAAAAAAACACAAGTCCGACTTAAAAAAATGACCATTCAAACACACACACACACACACACACACACACGTCCCATTGCTTCTTTATGAAGCCGATTCTTTGAACTTAGAACAGGAAGAATTGTGAACTGACGCGGGGCAATGAAGAGCGAGAACACGAAGAGGAACATGGGGAACGTTATTCAGTCTCAAAGCCAGTAAGCTGGCGCACATACCGAGACCCCGTCCTCCTTCAGCGTCTCAATGGCGCAGGCCAAGCAGAGCGGCGAAGGCAAAAACTCCAGCAGCCAGTGAAGGTCGTGCCGCGAGTGGAACCGCTCGCAGACCAAAGGCTCTGAGGCGAAGCCTGCCATCTCGCCGCCTCACGTGCTCTTCCATACACAGTGGCAACTGAAGACAAGATGGTACAAATTTGGCGGGAGAGCTTAACGCAAGCGCGTTGCAAAATCACCCTCAGTTGCTATGGCGACCCCGATGACAGTGCCCGAAGGGCTCGCGGACGGGGGGGGGAATCGTGCTTTCAGCACTAGCTCTTTATTAAGGTGGCTGTTTCTCCATTAGTAGGTTAGCCTGGTGTCTGATTTGGTTTGTGTTGATTTCTTAGATGTCAAGGGTCTTCCCCCTGTACAAAATGATACTATTATCCATCAATCCTTGAATCCGTAAAACAATGCAGCATGCATTATGAAATTTGCTGTCATATTGCCAGTCCTTCTATTGCAGTGTTTCTCAATCTTGACAATTTTAAGGCATGTGGACTTCAACTCCCAGAATTCCACAGCCAGCAATGCTGGCTGTGGAATTCTGGGAGTTGAAGTCCACATGCCTTAAAATTGTCAAGGTTGAGAAACACTGTTCTATTGCTTCTGTTTCAAGTCACAACAGTCATACCTGATTTCAAGATGAGAGATAATAAAGCCTAAATACACATTGAGGATGCTTTTGACCTGGGTTAGACTAGGCAGGGAAATACTACTTTAATGACTTAAGCATGTCTCCCTAATGAGCTGAGGACAAGATGAAGGTAACATCATGGGGACCATAGCAGAAAAAAATGGTAACAGAGCATATTTGTACTTCTGGTACAAAGACACAACAGGACTGTAATTAAAAGCTTCATTTTAACCCAATATATAGGATTTCATTTAAGAAATATATGTTTGATGTTTTTATTGTTCAATATATGCATTAAATAAATACTAAACGATTACCTAATATAGCATACTCTAAAGCATATTTACTCAGAAATGCATTGTGTGTCACTTGTTCAATAAGCATCTCTAAATGCCTTGTGCTGCATTCTAATGACAAGTTATATGCAGTTGTATAACTTGACTATTATTTTTATCAAATATTCTTGTTTGTTTCAGACAATGAGCACTGTTTGTAGAGGGAAGAAAAGTGCGCTATAAATTAAAATCTCATGCCAGGTTTCATTGCTTTGATAATTTCCAAGTATGTGGCCCTTCAATTTCCAGGTGGTCCAATATCAGTTTGTCACATACAGAAAATTTTGATATAAATGGATTTATATCTAGCATTCAGCACTAGACAGTTGTTCTAATATCTATACAAGATAACATTTGGACACGGAAGGGACAATTATTTGTTAGCAGTGTTTTGATTCATTTGATACAGTGATTAATCTCTCAGTTCAAGCTACAGAAACGCTGTTCAAGCCCCCATTCACCCAGTTTCTTTTTAAGTCCAGTCTCAAAGGTGGTTTTTCAAGAGGCAGCTGGACTTTGTTTTTCTTTGAAGATATTTCAATTCTCTAATGGAGACTGAGAATCTCCATAGACTTTTTAAGTCCAGCCTTCCCCAGCAGGGAATAACTGCTAAGCGGATCATCTTTAACCTATTAAAAAACACGACATAATATTTTTATTGTTGCTGAAACTAGATGCTATATCAATCAAATCATGTACTTGTAAATGTAATTAACAGTTGTGTATAAATGACAATTGCTAATGAGTGAACGTGGAAACGGCCCATTAGGTTCAGTCAACGTCACCGTTAGGGAATCTGAACACGATCAATATTTTTTAGGTCGAAGCCGCTTCTCTACGCGAGTTTTCTGTAACAATCAGTCAAAGGTAGAGGTCGCACTTGCGGGAGCTGAGAAATCTTTTGAGATCAGCATCCTATTTCCTGCGGACGGCCGCTCTTTTCCAACGTCACTTCCAGGAGCGCGTGTATCTTATGTATCCGCGTATTTCACATTTTTCCTCCGTGAAGCTTTCGGGCCGAGGGGATCCAGAACAGAATCTCCGGGTGAAACTTCTACTTAGCAGAAATGGTGAGTGGGCCAAATCCAGACGTTGCGGAAAGCGAAGGCGCTAGTTGGGGGTGAAAATGCCGAAACCGATAGCACTTGGGCAGCGCGGAGGAGAGCGCGAGCCCAGGAGACCACGCGGAGGACGCTTAGCGGGGCACGCTCAGCCTACGTTTCCATACAGGCACCAGTGAAATCACGTGCTAAGCAGGACTCCTTGCATGCAGCACCTGGCGCCTTCCTCTGTTACTTCTTAACTACCGTGCTCATTGGAATAATCCCAATCTGTTTTTACTATTATGCTGAGGTTGGAATATTAAATCTTATGCCACAAGTATCGGTGCTTTTGCGATGGATTTTTTTTATTTTTATCGTTGTGCTATTGAATATGAAATGCACAATAGGATAGCCGACTTTGTTCTCCTAACAGCTTTCTCTGGAAATACCCAAGTATTTATAGCAGGATTCAGATAAATCCGTTTCCTTCATGGCTGTGTAAATACAAATTCATTCTTTTTTCAGTCCAGAACATCCGGGTTGTGTTTTGTTTTTTTTTGTCTATCTGTAGATGCTAGATCAAACTCTGTACTCAAGAATGGGAACTAGTACATTTTGGTAGTATTTATTCATATTTATCAGATTTGTCTACTGCTTGAAATAAACTCTAGGGAGCTTGCAGAACTTAAATATAAATGCAAGTCAATATATTAAAATGGCAATCCAATTAAAGCTTTATTTATTTATTTTGTTAAAAGTAGTATATTAAACATTAAATAAAGTGCCTCTGATACAATTAATCCTTAAAGATCTGAAACAGCTGTGTTTTCACTTGCTTTCAGAAAGTGAAGATGGGGAGGGAAGGTGTCTTCCCTTTCTCAAGGTGAGGTGTGATGGAAAATGCTGTTGGGCTCTCTCCTGAGGGGGGCAAGGACTTTTACTAGGTCCTCCCTAGTGATTCTGATAGAATCAGAAGAATCTGGGAAAAGGTGATCCCTAAAGCCCAAAGATGTAGGACTTCGTGGATCATAACTGCTACCTTGTATTGCATTTGGAAACATTTAGTAATAAGTGCAGTTTCTGTACTAAGGTGTAACATGACACTCATGACTGACCATTGACCAATATCATTCTGACAAGCTGAAGTTTGGGGAGATCTTCAAGAGCATCCCGTATTCAGTGAGTGATACCAGTAGTAGTCTAAAATAAATCTAGAGATGATAAGTATGAGTGAATATTTTCAGGATATCCTGTTTCAGATAAGGCTGCAATTTCAACAGAAAGTAGGGGAAAATCCTTGCCATTGTCTCTACCTGCTCTTGAATATGTTATAGTGAAAAAACAAAGTTTTTCAAAATGACTTTTGGAGATTGCTAATGGAAGCGAATTAGCAAATACAACAGTTCTGATAATGGAAGATTCACCTGGCACAAATACAGTTATATTCCTTAAAATGGTTAGATAGCCAGTTGAGGAAGAAATGCTGTTTTCTGTAGCTCAAATTCTGATATTTTTCTACAGACTGAGGCAGAAGTAAATCCAAAAGCTTATCCTCTTGCTGATGCTCAACTCACCAAGACACTACTGGATCTTGTACAGCAGTCTTGTAACTACAAACAGTTACGCAAAGGAGCCAACGAAGGTGAAATCTGCCTTTAAAAATGTGCCTTTAACATTTTTATCAAAATGTTATTATATGGATATTTGGAGGGGGGGTTGTCTCCTTTTAAATACTTTGCCCAAAGTAATCAAAAACATTTAAAATAATACATTACTTAATTCAGAATTCAGTATGTTTGAAGATAGTCATAAGAACTCAGCAAACTACAAGAATTTAACAGCTAAACCAAATAAAAGTTGACAAATGATGGATTAGATAATGTATTGCGCTTAGTAAGTAGAAAGCAAATAAAGAGGAACAGCTCTACCAGTTATTACCAGATGGTCGAGATGATGGTTACAGGAAGTCAGTCCTGATCCTTAATTAAATATATCCTTAAACATATTGATACTGCTCCTTAGTGGTAGCCTATTACTGGTATTTCCTCAAATGTGCTGAACACAAATAATTGGCATCAGAAAGCACTGAAAATAAATAAAAATAAAATGAATAAAAATAAAATAAAACTTGAAAGAGCTTTCACAATATCGGTGTTTGCTTTCATTGTTAAAGTCTCCACATGGGAAATATTTGGAATGCTGCATAATATACTGGTTTGTATTATGCCCTTTCTAAGGTAGGTCAGTTCCCCAAAGGCATTTAACTTGCCATGTGTTTAGGTGAGAACTTGTACTCATACATTGAAGCCCTCAGACAGATGCAGACAGATATTCAATTCATTGATTTGCAAGCATTAAGCTATTTCTTCAGTAATATAACCACTAGACCAGTGATGGCGAACCTTTTAGAGACCAAGTGCCCAAACTGCAACCCAAAACCCACTTATGCATCATCGAGTGCCGGGTGGGTGTGGCCCATTGGGTGGGTGTGGCCCATTGGGTGGGCGTGGGCAGACTGGGTGGGACTAAAAAGTTCAATCAATCAATTCCAACTTTGCAAGATCTTTTTTTTCCCCCGTGAGAAGTTGACATTGACTGATTGAACCTTTTTTTTTCTTTGCACACGGTGGCGGAGGCCTAAAGTGAAAAGGTTTTATAAAACCCAGCTGAAGGCCTAGGACTGGGGCAACGGCACGTGTGCCCACAGAGAGGCCTCTGAGTGCCGCCTCTGGCACCCGTGCCATAGGTTCGCCACCACTGCACTAGACAAATCCCACAATGTGAAAAGATAGTTGAAAGTATATTTGATTAAGATGAACGGAAATCTTGAAGCAAAAGAGCACAATGAACTATAGAATACTATTGCATGAGTGCCTGATAGTAATTATATTGATTTCCCTTTCCACAGCCACTAAAACTTTGAATAGAGGAATTGCAGAATTCATTGTGATGGCTGCAGATGCTGAACCTCTTGAAATTATCCTTCATCTCCCACTACTTTGTGAAGACAAGAATGTGCCCTATGTGTTTGTGCGTTCCAAGCAAGCCTTAGGACGGGCATGTGGTGTTTCTCGGCCTGTTATTGCCTGTTCCATTACTATCAAAGAAGGCTCACAACTCAAGCCTCAAATTAATTCTGTCCAACAATCTATTGAAAGACTATTGGTCTAAATCTGACAAGTAACTCAAAAAACCAAGACTGTATATGCATATTTTGTTTAACAGCTATTGCTTTACAATGTAAGTCATGTTCTTATAAGATGGATGGCCATATAAATGATTAATAAATGTTTATTAGGTTTTTAAATCTAGTGGATTACTTTCTTCAGTCATAGGTTACTGCTTAGGACCATAATTAGAGATTGTGTTCTTTATTAAGTCAAGAGACAAATACATGCTCATAATATTTAGGACAATAATTGCAGTTACTAGGCAGTAATGACAAGAGGTAAAGATTTGTGAAAGTTTGAGTTAGAAAAAAAGTTCTAATCCCAAATTGCTAAAGTTGGTGAGCAGCTTGCTGACTTTAAGGATGGGGACTACCTGGAAAACCTGCAGCATGGTCAAATGTTTTCAACTTCCTTTTTTATGGATTTTGAGGGTGGGAATTGGAGGCTTCCCAGAGAATCTGCCTGAATTTCTATCCTAAAACCACCGAATGTTCAGGAAATGGGCTGAACTTGCTCTATCAGAATTCAGCAAGTTTACCAGTGAATTTCAGTGACATGACTTCAGAATGCTCGGGACCCAAATAGGGACTTCATATTGTTCACCTCTACTTGAGTGTTGTGTATCCTTGCTTTAAATCTGTCTGATGCAAAACAAATCTTCGGTGGGATTTAAACTAATTCTTTGATAATAACTAGCTTCATTTGAAGATGACTTTGTGTATATGTTAGGGTTTAAATAAAACAAAGTATATATTATTCTATTCAATAACAAATGTCCTGTTGAAGGTTATTTGGCTTATGGAGCTACCCTAAAAAGAAATCTCCTCCCTAATCTGATATAGTTTGATAGAACACCAATATATTAAATATTTTTTTCATTTGCTTTTTGTTGCTATAGCCACAGACTTTTTTTCCAGAAACAAATTACAATAAGTAACATACCCAGTGTCTTCTCTGAAACAGATAAAGCACTGATTTGGATAGGCATACTCTTCCAAATTTTACCTAATCAATGCTGCTTTCTAGAAAGTTAAATGTGTTGGGATGCTGGCCTCTAACCTACTACTGCAGTTGCACAAGGATGAGATAACAGCAAGCTGTTGGCACTATTTTATTAACAAAACTTTAAAGCATCGTCTTTTTCCAGATAGGAAAGAACACAACAAAGACATTTAGTATGATATAAAGTTTTCAGTTTTCAGATGCATAAATGCGATTATACAAAGGAACAAGACAACCATTAACCAGTTTTGGGTCATCATTTCACAGATATTTCCCTACCTAAATGAAGAAACAGAATAACCATGGACAGCAAAAAAATTGGTGGGACCAGAGTGACTTATTTTTTGTCAGCTTCACTAATGAGTTTCCTTGTGGAAAGCTGACAAGGGAGCATTGGAGGGGGGGAAAACCCTCCCTCCCTCCCCCAATAAGCTTGTAAGCTTGATTGCCAGCTTTCTTATTGCCTTTTGAAAACTACGATTTGTCTGCAGCAGTGCAGCAGCATTGAAGCACCTATAGCAGTGATGGCGAACCTTTTAGAGACCGAGTGCCCAAACTGCAACCCAAAACCCACTTATGTTTCATCGGATGCTGGGTGGGTGTGGCCAATTGGGTGGGTGTGGCCAATTGGATGGGGGTGACTGCAGTGGTAACGGCACACTGGGTGGGACTAAAAAGTTCAATCAGTTCCAACTGCGAGATCTTTTGATTGATTGGACTTTTTTTTTTTTGCACACGGCGGAGGCCTAAAGCAAAAAGGTTTTATAAAACAGCTAAAGGCCTAGTACTGGGGTGACGGCGCGCATGCCCACAGAGAAGGCTCTGCGTGCCACCTGTGGCACGCGTGCCATAGGTTCGCAACCACGGACCTATAGCTTTACCAAATTTCATTCCTACAGGAATCATAGATACCAGATTTGGGTATATTCTGTAAGTTAACCCTTTTGAAGTATGTTGATTCCAAAGTTGTAGCTTTCTGATGTACCGTTTTGCCCAAATGAAGATTACCAACGTACATAGAAGTTTTAGTAATATGTAGATTGCATGTGTTAAATGTGCTCAACTATGCAAGAATGCCTGTCATACTCAATAGATTGACTGGGCGCTGTTAATAGTTTTTTCTATATTTTATTTTTATAACTAATTTGTAAGATGTGTCTTGCAAATTTATTCCAGAAGCTAAAGATGACATGTATAGGAATCCCTTTTCCCTTAATAATTTACCCCACAGTAATAATTGAGGTAATGGACTGAAAAAGTATGAGTGATCCAAAGTCAAAAGTTAGCTAGTGAGTTTTCATTATTGAACACAGATATGAGTCAGAGCTTTCCAATATTTTAATCTCTAGCTAGGTTCAGCCATATGTCAGCATTGCTGCCAAGCCACAGTAAAGCAAACTCAGCTGACTACCACAGATTATCTAATTCCTGCTTGTGCCACCATACTTAAGTTACCAGGCTTGGGCTGCAAAAATCCTAGTGACGCTAAATGATAACAAAGATGCAGAAAACTTTTTTCTTCACAATTTATATCAGATTACCCCAGCTACACTGGAAGTAAATTTAGTAAACTTCAATCACTCAGTTGAAATAGGCTAGCCATAAAAGAACATGGTTTGGTAAAAAAAAAAAAAAAAGTGCCTTTAAAACCATGCTTTTCTGCAAGATTCCAACTTTTCTTCACATGGATAGCACTTTTTCAATCAGTTTAATGAACAACTTAACTGGCAACTGAATAAGCTGTGTCCTAAAATATATGGTAGCAAGGTTTCTCTCTTCCCCCCAAAAAACCAACTTTCCCACATTATGCTGCAATTCATCCAACTGCCAATAAGCTGTTCCATCAAATGGGAGGAAGATAGCAGCTAAGAATGTTCTAATTCACAAGAGAGGACACCAGCCTAGTAATGAATGCTGGCCTGTGGGTCATTGTGGATCCCCTTTGGGTCACTATCACAGATTAGTAGGCAAATTGCAATCAGCTTTTTTTTAAAAAAAAATTTTTAAAGTACAGGGTGCCTCCTGAAGAGAAAAAAACCACTATAAAACCTGAATGGATAAGTTGTTTCTATCATGCTTGGAAGAAGTAACATAGTTGGGGGGGGGAGGCAGGGCAGGTTTGCTATATATTTAAGGCAAGCATAAAAATCAAATTTATATAGTACTATCCTTCCAAAAATAAGCTATTTTTCCTAAATAATACTTTGTGCATTATGTTATATGTGAAATAGTGGGAACAAAAAAGCTGACAGCCAAACCAAGCTCATTTATTAAAGACAAGATGAAAGTTGCACAATCAAATCTAGAACCAGAAGTGTATAAATTTCACAAAGAGAAAACCCTGATTTCCACTCCCTTTTATCAAATGCCTATGAAAACATATTCCCAATTTTTCTTGTCAAAATCTCAACATTTAGGAGATTTTCAACATTAAAATGTTTGAAGCAGTTGGGAGTGTAAACTCAGTGCTTATTGAAATGTGCAGTTATCACATCTAAAAGTTCTTGCTTCTTTCCACCACCTGTTAGCTTATAAACTCTGCATATATCCTTTAGAACTGGCACAGTAAGTTTACCCAAAGTGCCTCTATCAACATGACTCCTCAGCTCCTCTTCAGAGAGTTCTATCCTTGCTTTCTTTTCTGGTTGTTCATTACCACTACCTGCTGGAGAAATAAATTGGGCATAAGTTATTTGTCACTTATTTGCTATCGTTGAAATGTTTCATGTATATATCCATCATGGCACAAAATCCTACAAAGCTTCACATTTTGATTTCTTTAAAAGATTTTGAATCTCCTTCAAATCAAGCTCAGCTGTTGGTGATTTCATAGAGATGTCCATGTAGCTTTCTTAGAAATATTGAAATGGTTTGCCATTGCCTCATTCCAGGATACAGGTTGTTATTGATTTATGACAATTCGTTCAGCAGCTTTTTGAAGTTACTATGGTATTGAACAAAGGGAGATATCACCAGTTCCCATTTATAGTCATTTAGCATCCCCACGGGATCACGATCTGGACATTTGACAACCCATTTGTACTTATAACTGGTTGCCAAGCACTGCACTATCATGTCACTGCCATTTGCAACCTTCCCCAGAAAATCAATGGGGAAGCTGTCAGGGAAAGTCATGTTGCTGGGGTAAATCTGCCTACCTGCACACCTTATCCAACCCCCTGCATCTGTGCTGCACTAGCCATTCACACACCCTCATACACTCATCATCAAACTATATTCTAATTCAAGCTTCTGGTTCGGTGTCGCAGCGTGAAGGACGCAGAAAAATGGGGCTCCGTCTTCCACGTTCAATTTCGCCCTACTGGGGACCCTAAAAAGGGTCAAAAGTCACCCCAGAGAAGCAACGAAGGAGGGGACCCTCATTGATTGTGGAGGGGTGGTGGCCCTTCCGTTTGATCTAAAGAAACCCTCCAAACTGGCGGGGGAAAGACTGGCCACATTCATATGGCCAGTCAGAAGCTGCTGACAACCGAAGAAAGTAAGTACTAACAAGCAACTTTTGAACAATGTGGATGGAACTGGGTGAGACTTTATCCTCTCTTCATGACTTTAAGACTTTTTCCTGGAAAAAATCGTCCAAAGCGAAGAATCCTCCCCAATGAGAGAGGGAAGTGGAATTTCTGCCTTTTCCTCTCAGGAAAAGAAAAGCAGCAAACTAATTGCTTGGGGGAAAACAGAGAAAATTACAAGATTAATTTGGAATCAATACAGATATATAGCTTTGAAATTTGGGGACTAAAAGTGCTTTTGAGACTTTTTTGAAAAGCTTGCAATATAAGTTTGGATTTAAAAAACTGGAAGACGGTGTCAACGACATCTAGTGGTGAACCACAGCACTACAATCTATTATGCTTAAAAGAAACTTGGCTTGAAGCCCAGACTCAGATAAGACTTTTGTTATCCTTGGAAACTTTCACTTTTGAAGACTGCAGTTGGGAAAAGGGGGGAAAAAGCCCTCTTGGGCTGCTTATCTATGTAGCAGAGACGATAAACTAGTTTGAAACTGACTTTTAGAGCTGTGTCATGGAGCTATTTCCCTGTAGAAGAAACATGCATTAGTGATTGAGATGATGAAATACTTTGGATTATAAACCTTTGATTGATGAACAACTTTTAATTCCTTTTTTCTCTCTGGACAGAAAGGATATGTTAAAGTAACCTGTCTTTTTGAACTTAAAACGAATATGAACAAATGCCCTCCGAATTCCTGTCTGACTATCCGACCGACCTATTAAACCTCAAGTTTACTGTTAACTGACTTTGAAAAATTTAGGGATTTATCTAACCTGATATTTCTGGTGTATGTTTTTGTTTTACCTACAAGGTATTAATCGGAATTTACCATTTTTTCCATCTCTAACACTTGCCTTTAAAGTCCCCAGCTTGATATACCAACAAGAAAATGTTAATGAATCTCAAAAAGAAATTATTTCTATGTTGAAATCAATACAAGAGACAATTGCCTTAGCTCATGATGAGACTAAAAATAACGCAAAGGAGATAAAAGAACAATTTTCTAAACTAAACCTACAAATTCAGAAAATGACTACAAAGAAGGAACTAGTAACACAGAAAATAGAAGGAAAATTAGAGGAAACAGATCCAAAGATGGAGGACCTAAAGGAAGGAATCAACAGACTCAGACAAACGAAGAATTACAAAACATAGCAATAATACCGGAAATGGAAAAGATATCTTACTTGTCAAGATCTCAGAACACATTTGAGGATAAGGAAGAAGAGCTGACCAAATGGAAGATAAAGCTGTTAGGAGAATTGTGGAAAATTGGAGAAGGAGGGAGGCTGTTTAATGAATATAAATGGGCTGAGCATTCTTCCAAGAATACATTAATTATCTTTCTTATTCCAAACAATATACACAAAAATAGAGGAAGAACTACTTGATGATTCAAATGCATTGACTTGGAAAGTTAGTTGGCAAAGGAAGAAAGCTAGAGTAAGACTGAAGAAAATTGAGATTTTGACCCAATAGATGGGATATTATATTATTAAATAGATGTTTGAACATGGCTAAGAGAATAGATAATTGTTAGAAATAAAAGTATTATTATAACTAAAAAGATAGGATTTGCAACTAGAATACTATATTTTAGTATGAGAAGGGAAATATGAAAATGCTAAGAGGGTCTGAATAAGGGAAGCTTTTGGTTACCCAATTATAATTTATTATGAGAAAACTATAAGTGATAAAGATACTTTGAACACTGATGGGAAATCAAAAAATTTTAAAAAGCGGGAAAAACAAGATACTGATTGAACAAATAGATTTTAAGTGCAAATGCAATTGAGATATGTTTTGGTTATTTTAAACTGATACTATTGATATTATGTATAATATTTTACCAGTGTATAAGGAGCAAAATGGAAAAGGCCAGCGCATAGCACAATTTAATATGTGGCTAAAGGAGTGGTGTAAAGGGGAAGGCTTTGGATATATTAGTCACGATGTCTGTAGCTGGTCCAATGAAAAGATGTACAAAAGAGATGGTTTGCATCCATCCAAGAAAGGGACTGAGTTACTCAGCTATAAATTCA